>NC_138379.1:63705948-63733355 GCF_054177405.1 Leptonychotes weddellii
AGGGTCCATTTCTGGGCTCTCTATTCTGTTCCATTGATCTATGTGTCTGTTTTTGTGCCAGTACCATGCTGTCTTGATGATGACAGCTTTGTAATAGAGCTTGGAGTCCGGAATTGTGATGCCGCCGGCTTTGCTTTTCTTTTTCAACTAACAGTAAATATTTTATGGAGACTTCAGGTTTTTAAGAGAATAGAGAAGGGACCTGTGGATGCAGAATCTGGTCTGAAATGAACCCTACAGAAAGTTCGGGGCTGAAGGGGAGCTGAATGATGAAGGTCTACTGCTGGGATGTGTAACCTGCCGGGGCATTGGCTTTCTGTCTCCCAGAGGTTTGCTATTCACTGGCTGTTGACCAAAAAGAAAAGTCCGTTATTGTAGCTTTGTTGTCCAGCCAGCAGCTTAAGACTGTGTCCTTAACGCAATATATTTCCCTTTTGGCTCGAAAAGCCATTTTCCCCCGAAACTCAGAAGAGAGATTCCAGATTCTGAACATTTGCTATGGACTAGGGTTTGCCAGGCTGTTTTCTGTCCTGTGCGACCCTCGTGTGGGTTAAGCTCATGTGACCACCCGCTGCCTTCACCTCCAGTGGCTCCCCATGTCGTATAGGATCAAATGAGTTAGCGCATCTAAAGCACTTAGGACAGTGCCTGACAAATGGCCAGGGTTTAGTAAATGCTGTCCATTTTTTGCTGCCTCTTCCCTGCCCCCCACTTCCCTCATCATTTTCAGGTATGTTTTCCTTCCTTGAACTCCATCCCATTTCTCCTCTCCTTTTCTGGTCATCTAGTGACACTGAAAGAAGAGAATAGGGAAAAAGGATTAACCACAAAAGTATAAAGCCAGAGCCACCACAAGCTCAAACAGTGTCTTTGAACAAATTGGAAAAAATCATCCTCTCCAAGTGGATGAAGAGCAGAGACAGGGTTGCCAGTTTATTGGGTAGAGTGCAAGCTAGATTTCAGCCCCCCACCTCTGCCTCGTTCACTCCCTCAGCCTGGCACTCTTGTGCAGTGAACAGCTTACACAACTGAACATGGTAGCCCTGATCCCACACTCCCTGGGTGACATTCTCATGGATATTTCTTTCCTTTTCTGGGAACTCTTTCAGTGTTGTGTACATAATAAAAAGACTAAATTCTCCTTTGATTAATTCTTTTAAAATAAGTTTCCCCTAAATTATTTACCTGATGGGGTTTATTTTCCCCAAGTTCTGATCCCCTGAATAAAACTATGTTTAAAACTTGCCGTACATATGCCAGTAGTTAACCAAAATTTATTTACTCCAGTTCAAATGGCAGTTTTAAATGCACTGTAATAAAAAGAGCTGATATTTGTTGAGTGCTTTCCATGTATTAAGTATCTTGCTAAGAAATTTATGTCAGTCATCTTGAAACAATCCTGTGAGGCAGATACTATTATTTCCCTCATTTTACAGATGGGGAACTAAAGCTTGAACAAGTTAAATAACTTGCCAAGTCCCACCTGGTGGGTGGTAGAGCCAGGGCTTGAGCCCAGCTCTGTTCTTCACTGCGAGGGTTCTTAACCCACCATCCCAATTCCAGGGTAAGTTATGAGAACGCAAACTCCAGATCCTCAGTGGCAGATTCTTGGCAGAACCGCGATTTGCAATCAGGTCTATCTGACCGTAAAAATATGGGCTGACCGTTTACAATCCTGCATACAACTTGCCATGCACTGCAGGCTAGGCTTGGGGGCACAAGGGTGAAGAGACACAATCCTTTCCTCAAAGAAGCGTTGACCTAAGGCAGGGAGAAAGACCCAGTAACAGAAAATTTGCAAGGTGGAGCTCTGGCTCCTCCAAGCTGATGGGTACTTACTGACCGGGGACCTTGAGTGGGTTATCTAAATTCTCTAGACCTCAGTTTACTCATCTGTGATATGGGAATGCAAATACCTACTTCATAGGGTAATTGGGAGGGATTAAATAAGATAATACATGCAAAGTACTTAGCACATAGTTGGCATTCCATGTGTGGTTGTAATCATTATTATCATGGTAAGCGCAATCAGGGAAGTACTCAAGAAGGGCCTGGGACCCCAGAGAAAAGGAACCTGACTCAATCATGGAGGTCAAGGGGAGGCCAGGCAGGCTTCCTGGAGGAGATCCATTCTTCCCAGCATAACCTGCAAGAGAGCAAGGGTACCAGGCAGGAACAGCATCATATCTGTCTTAGAATAGCTGTGGCAGTCCCAGAACCACAGTGAGCTCCTCCTCAAGGGGTCGTGTCACTGAGTGCTGAATAACAGAGAACAGGTGGACGAAGCTGAATCTTCTCCCGCATCCGCGCCTGGGGTTTAGCATGGAAACTCTACAAAGTGGGAATGTAACCCCATTAACTCCTTCCTTAAATGCTGGGCCAGGCCTGATACCTCATGGAGTCTGTCCTGCTCTCAGAAGGTCCTTAACATTTGGCCTGGGGGGGGGGGGTGGTTCAGTGGGACAAAGCTGTTAACACCATGTTCATTCGAATTTCACTCCTTTTTTCCATTATTAGCATCATTGTTGCTTTTTAGGACTATCATCTCCTTGGTGCTGACATTCCACATTGTTTGCCAAATGAGAGACTGAGGAATCCTCTAAGGCGGGTATAGGGACATAACCCTGGGTGGGCAGGTATTTGTCAGAATTAGCAAACAAAAATACAGGATACCCAGTAAGTTTAATTTTAGATGAACAGCAGATGATTTTTTTTTTTTAGTATATGCATGTCCTCTGCAATATTTGAAACATACTTTACTAAAGAAATATTGTTGCTTTTCTGAAATTCAAATGCAGCTGGTGTCATGTGTTTTATCTGGCAGCCCTAGGTGTAGGAGCAGCGTCTGGGGATGCTCTGTTCTTTGCACCGGATTTTAGTTTGCTCTGTTAGGAGGCGTGATAAAACACAGCTCTGTCCCTATCACCAGGTATTCAATCCTCATGGGACTCCATTTAGGTGCTTCTATCAATGAGACCTGATTGCTGATGTCTGAGTTCTTTTATCACCTCAATTAGAAAAGGATGTTGGAAGTTAATCCTTCCTAGAGTAGAAATCCTAAACAACTTCAGGGATTTGATGCATGCTCCATTTGTATAACATATAAACACAGAACAACTCCTTCTCCTGGATAGGCCGCATGGCTTCTGGAGTCTGGATATTAAGGTTTTGTTCTTTTCCATTCTCTCTTGTAACAGAAGCGCAGGTCCAATCTTTTCTCTTTTGGGGAGTCAGAACATCTTCACATCCTCCTAGGAGTGGATAACCAGTGCCCTCCTTCTGTAATGCATCGGCACTCAGCCTGTAGCTAGATCATCACCAGAGGGGTGACATATGTGTGGGGGTCCCCCTACCTGAGTAAACCTGGTTTTGCTAAGTGGTGATCATTATTATAACAGTTTCTTTATAGGGAGGGAACGAAAACCTGACTTCCTGTTTCTTGCTCCCAGTCGTCCGTGTTTGTGTCTTCTAGAGCTTTCAACATTTTTTCTTACTGCGATCCAGTATCAGGATACACTTTACATCAACACTCACACATACAAATTTTAATATAAATATAACTAAGACAGAAGTTGTATGGGATAGTAATTACCCTTATTAGATTGGCTGCATCTGGTATTTTCCATTATGTTTTCTTTTACTTATTTAAAATGCTGCTTAGCCTGTTCAGTTGATTTCTACTAATGGGTTGCCAACTGCCATTTAAAAAACAATGCTCTAGAGTGTTATATGGCAAATGGAGAATCAGTCTGTTCTTCCTTTCTTTCTGAAAGCTGCCAAAATATTTGAAGATAGCTATCAAATTGTATCTTAATCTTCTCCACACAATGGACCAGAGCTAATACGCTCTGCTTTCTCCATTCCACCATGCTCAACATCTGCAGAGTGCTCTCTAGGTGAGGAAGAACTCCGAGAACTGAGCACATGGCCTCACATACAGCTTGACCAATACTTGGCATAGTGGGATCATCAGACCCCTTGATCTCAACCTCCCATCCAAATTACTATCACTCCATCAATCAATACTCATTGGGAATGGTTACTTAATATTTTAAATTTACCTAAAATATCTAACCCGTTTTTTTCCTGTTTTGTCTATAAGGGTATCTGGAGATATTTTTCCTAATTGGGGAGGGGAGGGGCTCAAATCACGATGCCCATCATTCATGTATCCTGGATCTACCAATGAAATATTCCCAGACTCAAGAAATGTAAACAAAAAGAAACTGTGTATCTAGCACAACAACAATTAAATCTCCTCTTACAATGACCATATTTTGAAAGAAAATGGATAACAGGTTAGTAATAACAGCTAATAATTATGGAGTGTGTGCTGCTTGCTAAGCACAGAGCTGAGAGCTTTATACTTTACATGCAACTGACTCATGCATTTCTCACAACACTTTGAGGTGGATGCTACTGTAATTACCACTTACTGAAAGAAGAAAAACTGAACTTTAATAAAGTCAGGTCATTTAACCAGTCATGTAATCAATAAGTGGCAGAGGGGAAGCTGGTCCCAGGCCCATCTGACTCCTCAGCCTGTGCTCTAGAATACTTAACTCAATATTGAGTCCACATATGGGAAGCTACCTTTGGTATGTCACATATCTAGCATGGTGCTTTTTTGGGGGGGCTTCATAGATCTTGCTCCCTCCCATAAGGAAACGGAAGAACTTAGTAGCAAGTTGAGGTTCCTAGCAGCCCCCAGGAGTCTATGGAGACCGTCTAGATTCATCACTAACGGCACTAGGGTCAGGCCTCATGGTGCTTTCTAGTGGTGCGGTGCTGCCTGGAGGATGGGGAGGCATATCTCCTGTCCAGGAGACCTGGGAGGAAGAATTGAGTGCTTGGGAAACAACACAGCTCTGCTCTGAACATAGGCTGGAATCCTGACTCTCACTGACACACCATGTGATCTCTGGAAATTCACCTAATCTCACCTCGCCCCTTTTCTGCATGTGTAAAACATGGATAATAGCACCTACTGTGCAGGGCGTTGGGTACGGATAAAATGGGATGATGTACGAAATCACCTGGCACAGAAGAGATACCACTCTGTGCATGCTGGTTCAAGATAGAACACTGCGTTCTGATCATTCTTCTACAACAAGCAAGAGACCTATTCCTTCATTTAGACTGAGATTCGGAGTACATGGAAACGTAGGTCCCCAAATGTCTTATACCAGTGGTTCTCAAAGTGTGGTCCATGGACCAGCAGCATCAGCATCATCTGGAAACTTGTTAGAAATGCAATTCTGGGGTACCACCCTGACCTCCTGAATCAGAAAATCTGGGGTGGGAGGGTAACCCCCCTCCTCCCCCAACTGCTGTCTCTTCTAACAAGCTCTTCAGGTGACTATGATGCAGGTAAAGTTTCAGAACCACTGCCCTACTGGCACTGAGGATCTGGGGTCTTTCCCCGTTTTCAGAAGGACTCAGTTGAAGCCTCTGGAGAGACTGCATCTTTCATGTAGAGACTGTGACCAAATACATAGACTGTAGAGTTCACTTTCAGGTTGTTTCCATTTGGTCCTCTTGTTATTGTTTATCCCAAGTTGTTCATTTTCTGACGTTCCTTATCTCTCTCCCACTTAATTTGAAACTCATCTTCTATGTACCTTATATCACAAAGGTAGACTGAAAAGGGACCATTCACAGACACTGGGTAGAGGAGACTGGTAACATTCCTGTGGAACTCTTCCAGGGCCCATCCCTGCAAGCCCTCTCCTCCCTTTGTCTCCTTTAAGTTCTCCCCTCTCATTGGGCTCTTCTCTGCTCCAGAATCTTTGCACATGCTGTTTGCCCAGCTGGAACACTCTGGCCCTCTCCAGCACCATCTTGGAGACGCCTTCCCTTTCCAGCCCCTTTCTCCCTCCTTAGTCTCTGTTACTGCGCCCTGCTCCTGTTCTTCATCACACATAGACCAACGAATTATAGGCTTATTTATATACATGTTAGTTAGAGCCCATACGACAGTACTCACGCACCTGGCAGAGTGTGTGGCTTATTAGTCAATGTAACCAATAATACGTTTTGAAGGAACGAATGAATGCATGCGTCATTGTAGCTCTCCTGTGGCTCTGCTTGCTTTCAAACTCTATTGTGCTTTCAGTTAATCCTTTCAGTTAGTCCTTCTGTTTTTTGGTCTTAATTTTTTCTAGTTATTTCTAATTATTCCCCCCTCTACCTTGAACTTTTCTGAAGGCTCTTGTTCTGCTTAGCGTGATCCTGGCTTTGTTGCTGACACACAATAAATACTTTCTGATTTCTGGATGGATAACTTATCAGTTAAGATGTGAATTTGAACTCTTCCCCCCCCACTCTGACTCTATGCTGTAAAAGAATTTCTTTTCTCCTGAATTGAACCACCCGGAGTGGCTAGAGCCATTAAGAATGGTGAGAGTTTCCCCACTTCTCTGTCTTTGGCATCTAAATTACAAGACATGTCATCTTTAGTGCATATTCCAGAAGGAATCAGAACTGCTATACAGGTTGTGGAGGGGTCTTCCTTCTCACTGTTGTTTGTAGCTAAGAAAAGAAAGGACACGTTTTCAGAATAAAATACCCGAGCGTCCTTTTCAGAATGGCGGCGACAAGGGCTCTTAAGTACGAACATTTTGACCTGAGTTATCGCCAGTTACTGTGACAATCCTTGTTTTTAATAGTGATTTTATGTTGCTATTGTTTTAGAAACTCAGTATGATTCCAGCTTTAGGGGGAAAAAAACCCAAATTTGTCTACATCATCCTTGGAAATAGAGAAAAACATAATTAGTTTTTTGTTCATGAAAAAAGAAAAAGGAAGAAATAACCATATCATGATATACTGTAGGATGAGCAAAACTGAGGCTGCCTCCTGCTAGTCTGCAATTGGATTCACCCAGCAACTCAACGGAATGATCAATATGGTCAGAAGCTTGGGAGCCTGTAAACGGGCCCCATTAATTACTTAGCTAACCCAGTGGTTCTCAGCGGGGGGCAATTTTACCCCATAGGAGACATTTGGCAACATCTGGAGACATTATTAGTTGCCACCACTTGGGATGGAGTTGCTCCTGGCATCTACGGGGTGCCGCTAAAACCTCCCTCCAATGCCCAGGACAGTCCTTCATAATGGAGACTCATTTGGTCCAAAATGTCAGTAGTGCTGCTACTGAGAAACCTTGAGAAAACCAATCAATCAAAAAGTATGAGCTTTCAATACTCCCAAGATTTCTATAGTAACAGTAGCAATTAATAATTGAAATGATTATTACTTATTAAATACCTGCTACTTGCCAGCCTCTTTGTAAAGAATTCCTAGCTACTGAGTCAGGATCTGACCCCAGGTTTGTTCGGGGACATTGTCTGTATTCTCCTTCCTTAGCATTTTTGTATGTGTGCATTTTCCCTGGACATGATCGTGTGTACCCTCTGCTGATTGTGTTTTCTATAGATCAAGTTAGGTGTTGAGTGCATCCTAGGTAATACACTCACAGGAGAAAGCCACGGGCAAGAAGAGACCGGTGTGTCGCTATGGGTGGTGAAGCTAAAACATCCAGACAAACAGGCCTCAGATCTATAACTTACTAGATGAGTCTAATGCCTATGTAGGATGGTAGCGTATTAAGTACCTACTAAAGTAGCCTTTAGTAGGTACTTAATAAATATTTGTTGGGAAATTTTTTCATAATCAACAAAGTCCTTGGTAAGCTTCAAATGGAGCAGGGTTTTCAAATGTCCTATTCTGTTATATAACATTGAGTTCCTCCTAAAAACAGCACCTGGTATTTCCAGAAGTTCAGAGGTGCCTCACCTTGTGTATTTCCACTTGCTCTTGACAGCTTTCTCTTCTTTGTTTTTTACTGTTCCATTCTTAGTCAGTCTGGCCTGGCAAAGGCTCACCCCTTGCTCCTCCCTCTCTGCACACTATATTCCCTGGCCCCCCATCTACTCAAGGCTCTCCCAGTATTCCCTGAATTTTGCTCCTGTCAACAGCTTGCAAGATGGGGGCAGGGCATGTGTCAGAGGAAGCATGTGCCATGTGAGAAAGCTTATTTGAGAACATGATTTTGTATTTGGAAACAAGCAGGAAAAAATCACAACCATCATCATTGTAAAACCGAGAACTGAAAGAAAAGCTTGGGAGAAACCGTCTTGCCTGGCAATAATATGGCAATGATCATATCTACAGTGGGCGTGACCGTTGTATATTTATGAAAAGGGGCTCAAAGGAAAAGTGCTGAGAAGCACGACAGTGTGTGCTTTCTTTTCCTGTGTCCATGTCTTTGCTAGTAGTATCCTCCTCCTCTCAGCACTCGGATTTCTTGGAACGTGCCGTTTGCCTGCCGTACAGCATCAGTCACTCCAGTCTGCTCCCATAATGCTTTATTTTTAACTTCTAATATGTCACCCATCATCCTTTACCTTGATCATACTAAGCTCTGATGTAGTGAATGCTTCTGAAAGAGAATCACAAGAGCTCCTTGACCCCAAGGAGCCAGTCAGAGACCTTAGTTTGTGCCCCTCAAACTGCAATGTGCCAGGAGTCAGAATGGATTCTAGGACGTCACCCTTAGAGATTCTGAATCTTTTGATTCAGAATCATGACCACTCTCTTCTTGCCATCTGTTGTTTCCCTCCTAGTAAGTCCAGGCCCATCCTAGTCAAAGTAGTAGTTGATAAGGACTTTAAGGGATGTGTTTGGAGGGTGCAGAGAAGAAGAGTGAGGGGAAAGGAGGTTTGCATTTTATTAGGGAATTTCAATTCCTTGGTATTTCAAATCACTAGAGGAGAAACAGGGTTTCTTTTACTGGATTTCTGTTGTGTGTCCAGTACTTGATAAGCCAATGAGGTAAGTGTAATTATTCCCATTTTACAGAGGAGGAGGCTGAGGTTCATGTTATGTTACTCTTCATAGCAGGAAATAAGTGGACCCAGGATTAGAACTCAGGACTAGCTCTAAAGACCACATTCATTCTCCTCCACCTGGATGCCTCTGTCATCTGGTCTGGAACATCCTAGTACGTGCCTTGTTTGGAGTTAAAGACTGTTCTTTGAGTTGTCCCTAAGAGTGCTGAAATTGTTCCATCACCTTCTTAACCTTCCTGGGAGTGAGTAAAAGACAACTGGGTCACTTTAGAAAGAATGCTGACATTTAGAGTATCTAGATCCAAAGAAAACACAGATGCTGACTGGTGAGCTACCTTCCTGCTAGTAAAGCAGATTTCAGTTTATGTTGTCGACATACCTTGTTTCTATTTGGCCCCAACCACATGTTGGAATCTGGAACCAAATATACTGTAAAACATTATTGATGACCTGTTGCTAGTCAAATCCGATGTCTTTTTCTCAAGCCTTTGTTCCTTAACAATAAATTCTCATATATATATATATATTTTTCAGATATATTTGATGTGCAAGATTATTCATTTTCTATATTTGATGTGGTGATTATTAATAGTTGAAGAAATTCAGGTGCATGGAGGGGAAAAATTGGCCTGCCATGTACTTGACCCTTGTATTATTACTTGGTATCCAATTTGAAGAGCTCAGGCTAGGTCCACCTGCTGGGGTCAGCTGACTGTGGAGCCCACAAGCAGTACCTACCACATCATGGGAAGTCTAGGAATCCGGAGCCCTTGCTGGAGGGACCTTCTCAAAACTTCCTCTGGCCTCCATGCCTTTAAACCTCCCCACTCTTCTACTTCTCCAACCTTCGCTCTTCTTCCTCCTCCTTTCCCTAATTTTTTTGTCCTGGGCCTTCTCCAAGTAAACCGACCTTCATAGCTTCATTTCTATTTTTCGCTACATGTCTGTTCTCCACTTCTCACCCAGGTTCTTGTTCCTTCTTTCCTCTTGCCCAGAGGACAGTAAAGTCTGTCAGCAACTTCCTCAAACCAGTTCCCCCTCTTCACTCAGCTTCTCCCAGCATTGGTCCCATGACACATACTTACAGGAATGGTCCATTCTGCCTATGACCCAGGTTCCAAACTGGCTTGACTTGATTACCTTGTTCGTCCTCCTAGCTAAGTCACTGGGAAAAGTAAAATCTTGCCTCAAAGAGTTGGTATCTTTACTGTATTTGGTATCTTCAAAGATTTGGTATTTGTATGGTCTCTCGCTCTTTCTTTCCCATCTCCTTTGCCTGGACTTCACATGTCATTGCTTCCTGAGACTGTTTCCCAGATCAGCTCCCTACCTCACAAGGCTATTGAAGGGTTGATTGAAATAATAATAGCAAGTATACATTCAGCACTTACATGCATTATGCTAAGTATTTTATTTGTTACTTCATTCCATCCTTACAGCCACCTTGCCATGGCTATTTCCAGCACCTTGCAAATGAAACAGAAGTTTAGAAAAGTTAGGTGACTTGCCCAAGGTCACACAGTGAGTGAGTGGGTGAGCTGTCACTCAACCCATACCTGTTTTGTTCCAGTGGATGCTTGCTTGTAACTATTAAATTTTGCTGCCTCCTAGGATATAGTGTGTTATCTAATGGGGGCAATTAATAAATGTTGGTTTCCTTCCTTCTTTCCCTCCTTTTTCTATCCATTATCTTTTCCCCACTCTAGACTAATTTCCTACAAATGCTACCTGCATCTGAGCCCCACCACCCTTCAAGGCTCCCCTTTCTTCTGCACAGAGTCAGTCCTTTACTCCACATTTTTCAGGCACCACCAGCGCTTTCCTGTTTTCTGGTTGCATATCTTTTCTACTTAAATCCTAGAAAGGCTGGTTAGCTGCTGTTTCTTTTGTTTCTTTTATGTATTATCAAGTCCTAGGGTAGCTGACTTTAAATGGAATTAGGTATTTGGTAAATGACTGTTAAATTACTGCCTTTGGGTTTTATCTTGAGAGCCGAGGTTACTGAGCCATCAGAGGAATCAGAAGAATAGACTGGAATCAGGATACACAATCCACCAGAATTGACAAGAAGGGTACAACCGCTGGCGGACTACTTGGGGAATTGCCCCAGTCCAGGCAGGAATCCCAGAAGAAACCCTGATCTCGTGAGAAGGCAAAGAGAGGAGAGGAGCACAAGATAAGAGGTGTGGTATGCACTGACTCCTGGTAACGTCTTCCACAGCAACTATTCTATTCCCTGGTCTGTCCACCTGGCAGCAGCAGAGCAGGCCTCTGAAAGCTAGGGAGAAATGTTATGGTTGCATGGTTCCAGGTCCCCAGATCAAGGCTCCAGAGGTCTGCCCAGTATAATTGCATATAATGGGATGGGTGAGTAGTGTTTCTTAATACAGCCCGATTTAAGAGGTGGGGCGGAATCGGCAACATTTTTCCAGAGTCACTTTCTGTGCTTCCACCAGGGCAGATAACAGCCTGTGGGGTTGTGACCACAGGATGTACGGTTCTGCCAACACATTTACTACCTAAGGCTATAAGACCTGTTTGGGCCCTTCTGCTTGTCAACAGAGTCGAAGGTAGCAGCTCAGCGCCCAATCCCAGTGTGTGATAGACGTACCAGGGCCTGAGGAATGCAAAGAGCAGTGTAGCCGCTTTTCACCTGGAAATTCCACTTAAGAAGAAAAGATCCGAAACATAACCTAATCTGGACTTTGAGGGCAGACCGAGAAACCGATTTCTGCCCGAGTTGGCCCGGTGGGAAGGAAGAGAAACTCAAAGGAGGGAGAGTCTGTTGAGTCTGACGTTAATTAAGCCGCGGCAGGGAAGCAAACGGCGGAGGCTGTCGCCCTCCTAAACTCTCAGGGAGACACGTCAGCCGGAGCTCGGGGCAATTTCAGCGGGCGACGTCCCGGCCCGGGAGGGGTGGCGGGCGGCTGCAGGCGGGCTCTAGGGCCCAGCGGCCCGGCGCTGGGACGGGGGTGGAGTGTAGGGTTACAGTGACGAGCCCGACGACCCTCCCCGGCCCGAGCGCGGGGAGCGGGGAGCCCGGGGCGGGGAGTGCGGGCGGCGGCGGGGCGCGCGGGACGCTCTAGGACCCAGCAGCGGCGGACGGCTTCGGGGCTGGAGGTGAAGCCCTGGCATTTCTCTCTTTCCTGTGTGAATGGGGCTGACTGTCGGGCGCCGCTTCCCCGCGCTGCCCCACGCCATGCCCTGCACGCTGCCCGGCGGCCGCCTTCCCCAGCCGCGCCACTGAGCTAGCCATGGTCGCCTCATGTGGCGGGCAAAGTTGCGCCGGGGAACTTGTGAGTCTGCGGTGAAAGGTAACCAGTCCCCGCTCAGGGTGCGGGGAGGGCGCCTCCGAGTCTCCCACGCGGGGGACCCAGCCGACCGCTGCTCCTCCACCCCTTGCTGCTCCCGGCACGGAGCTCCTCCTCGGGGGACCCGGGGCTGAGATCGGCCGGGCTCCCCAGCGACTTGGGCAGCCGATTCGGCGCGGGTGGCCGGGAGTGTCAGCCACCGCAATCTTGCCCTCCCTTACCCAGATTGGTTAAAAAAAAAAAAAAAAAAAGCAGAACTCTGTTCCCGCGCCACCCTGCAGGCCCCCCGGTGCCGGCGGGTTGGATCGCCGCGCCGCCCCGCGCCCCATCCGAGCCTGGGACGTCGTGTGGGCCGGCGGGGCTAGGGCCCCGGGGTGCGGGCGCGCCCCCGACGCGGGGCTGGCCTTTCCGGAGGGGCGCTGCCATATGGCTGCACTCTCCGAGACGCGCCCGCGCGCGGGTCTCCCGGCGGCCGAGGGAGGGGGCGGAAGCGAGTGGCCGGTGGCCGCTGCCCTCCGCGCGAGACAAAGGCGCGCACACGGGCCCGCCCGACGGGATGCGGCGCCCCGGCCGGACCCTTCCTGCCGCGCGGGGGAGTCTCGGCTGTGGCGGGCGGGGCCGGCCAGGGGGTCGCGCTCCAGACCCGGGGGCTCGGATCGCGTTAGCTGCTGCTCCTTTGTTCTGCCCAGACAAGTTTCTTAGACAGAAAGTGGGGAGTTAGACTTAGCTCTCCCTTGCTGTTAGTGCTGCCTTTAAAAGAATCTGGTTTCAAGGGGGGAAAATTAAACTTTCCAAGTGGAACTGGTTTTTCTTGGAATGTGACATTTGTGGCAGGAGGGAGATTGGCACGTCGGCCCCTGACAGCCCTGCGGAGCCGGGGGCCCTGCGCCGGGGCAGGGGCCGAACGTGCCCCGGAGGCTGCAGGGCTGGAGGAAGAGGCGGCGAACCCACGACGCCGCGCGCGCACCCACCTCGAGGGCCTCTGCCTCCTGCACTGAGCTCGCGGCGACGTTTCCAAGTTTCCCCCTTAGGAGCCCAGGCTGTGAATCCCGGCTGCCTACCCGCAGCTCCCGCGCCGCGCCACGCCCTACTCCGTAGGGTCTTGATTGGTGGCTGGGAGACTTTCCCTTTCCATTTTTGTTTGAAGGTTTTGCTATTTTGGCTTGGGTGTTGGTTTACTGTCTTCAAATGGCAGTGCTTTGGAAAGTGCCCAGCTACTGCATGGACCACCTGGACTGGGGCTTCAGTAGAGGGGCGCCCTGATCCTGTGGCTTTTGCGGTTGGGACCGAAAATTTTGTGCCCTTGGTCCCTCAACTCCTTTGCTCTGTCCTGAGAAAGTGCGGACATGGTTAACCATTTCCTTCTTTCAAGGCATGTTATGAGAGGCGAGTTTTTGTACTCCTTACAAAGTCGTTGGTTGGTAGCGTAGGTAGGGGGTCAAGAGGGCCAATTATCATCCCCAAAGATGCTCTGGACTACCCCAGACAATGACGTTACTTGCCATAAGCGAGTAAAACCAGAATAGAGAGATATTAATAGCTGCTATCCCAAAAAACTTCCTTCCTTTTCGGGAAGTGAAAAGTCAAGCCTTGAAATGTTGAACAATTATGGCTCTCTGCAGGGCCTGTGGGTCCCTGCCAAACTGACTTAAGATTTCCCCTGGCTGCCCACATTGCTGACTACCCACTGCTCCTGGCTGCCCATCACTGCTGGACCCTGTAGGTGGCAGACCCAGGGTAAGGGTTAAGGGGACTCTCTAGATTGCAAGTTCTTGAAGAATCTAGACCAACTTGAAATTTATTTCCCAGGATGGTGTTCTGAGCATGTTCATAGTGCATCTACTATGACCATTCTTTATGGGAATTGTGTGGGAACAATATTTGAATACACTTTGAACTGTTTTGCAGAGGAGTAAAGGGTTGGAAACCACTTATTTGACCGAATGAAAAGGAGGAAGATACAGAGTAAAAGTTTTAGAGATGCCTCTAGTCTCCTCATGGGGAGGTTTTTGGATAGGTTTAGTTTGACTTTTGTGAGATACATTTCTCAAGATAAATAAGGAAACCCTGGTAAACTCTGCAAATGGATAGGAGGGAGAGAAGGTGCCACACTTTTAATTCACCCTCCCTCTTCTTTTTGAAATGCACAGAAGTCTTGTTTTTTTTAGGTTCTGTGCTGATGGTGGAGGGTGAAGAATACTAATGTACCGAAGGGCATGTGGAGATCAAAGCATTTAAAAATACATCTTTTCACGGAAGCTAATGGAGGACTTTCAGTTTAAATGGGATTTAAAAGTGCTGTCCTTAAGAAAAGCACATGAATGCAGAAATGTGAGTGAGTAATTTTATGGGAAGGCACTCTGCTGATTAGACTTGAGAGTGTCTGCCCTTGGCCAGTGAGTCTGGAGGCTTCTGTGGGTAGAGCTGTGCTTTTTTTTTTTTGAAGTCTACCTCTATGGAGAAGAGCGGACCCAGGGCTTGGGGGAGAAATGGCCGAACTAATTGAAATTAGAAGGCAGCCTGGCTGGTGAGAGTTGCAGGGAAAAGTGCAGCCCTTAGGTACCAGGGCTGTTTTTCTTCATAGTAATTTGTGAAACTGCTTTGAAAATGATTAAGTACTGTATAACATAAGGCTTTTTTTTAAAAAAAAATAATTAATGACTTCTGAAACAAGGGAATTGCTAGTGAAAACTGTAAAAATCTGATTTTCCAGGCCAGTGAAATAAAAGGAAGTAACTTTGTAAGACCTGTTAGTAGTTCTGATATGCAAAATTCTCCCAAAGTAGCATCCCGCACTGTCCGCCCCCCCACAACCCCCATGTGGCTATCTGCATTTCAAATGCATATGGAAGCAGCTCAGGTCAGGAAATCCTCTAGCGTTTTGAATAATTTTTCTCCTCCTATTTTTTCATTAATTTTGGTAGGCTCTTGTGTCCCAGAATTCACTAGGCAATGGAATACTTGAAAAGCCAAGGGGTAACTTGGAGGTCAACTAGGAGGACATATTTGATTATAAGGTTTGTTGGAAATAATCAGAGGTTGTTGAAGTTTTTGTTTGTTTGCTTATCGATTTTTTTGAATTTTTATTTTGTTGGTTTGACTTTGTTTTGTTTTGGGAGAAAGGCAAAATTTAAATCTTGGCCATTGTGGGTAGGTCAATACACTACTTTTGCCAAAGGAAGCCACGCCTGGGCTTGTGCGTTGGCACATTCCCCGTTCTCTAAATTGTGAGGCCCTTGGCCTCTGTTCTTGTGAAACAGGATCTATTCATTCCAGGCACTTAGGATAGGACTCCTGGATTCCCAAAGGGGTTTACACATCAGGCCTTTTTTTTTTTCCATTTTATGAGGGGGATGGGGAAGTAGCTCTAAGATGTTAGGAAATGTATCCCTATTAAGACTTTGGAGAATTGGATTTAACTTTTAAAAAAAATGAAGTCACATAGACCTACTGTGTGACTTTAAATCTGTGTTTGGGACCTCACTGACCAGTAGTGCAGCTATATATACCTCTTTTTTGTTCATTTTGTTTGCTTTTAAGTAAAAGGCCTGTAGTTCACTTTTTAAAAAACTTTTTATTTTGAAATGATTATAGCTTTATGGAAAGTTGCAAAAATAGTAGAGAGGTCCTGTGTACTCTTCACCCATTTCCCCCCATTGGTAACATCTTACGTAACCAAAGTACAATAGAACCAGGAAACTGACATGGGTGCAGTCCACAGAGCATAGTCAGATTTCACTGGTTCTGCATGCACACATCTGTGTTTATGTGTATATATACTTCTTTGCATTTTTTTCACACTTGTGGATTCTGGTAACCACCAGCACAGCCAAGATATAGAACTATTCCATCAGGTCAAGGATGTCCCTTATGCCACCCCTCACAGTCACATCCACTCTCTCCCCTTCCTGCACCCAGCTGTAAACCCTAGTAACCACTAATCTCTTATCCCTCCGTCATTTTGAGAATGTTACAAAAATAAAATCATGTGATATGTAACCTTTTCAGATTCACTTTTTCACTCAGCATGATACCCTTGAGATCCACCCAGGCTGTCAAATTATCAACAGTCTGTTCTTTTTATTGCTGAGTAGTAGTCCATGGTATGGATATACCACAGCTTGTTTAACCATTCCCCTACTGAAGAACACTTGGATTGTTTCCAGTTTTTGGCTCTTATAATTTAAGTTGCTGTGAACATTTGTGCACGGGGTTTTGTACAGACATGTTTTCATTTCTCCAGGATAAATGCGCAGGAGTGTGATTGCTGGGTTTTGAATGGTAGGAGTACGTTTTGTTTTTTTAAGAAATTGCCAAACTGCTTTCTAGAGTGGCTGTACAATTTTGCATTCCCACCAGCCATGTATGAGAGATCTGGTTTTTCTCTGCATCCTCCCCTGCACTTGTTTATTATTTTAGCTGTCCCAATAAGTGTTCTAGTCTCAGCCTGATTTTAATTTGCATTCCTTAATGGTGTTGTTGATGATGATGTTGAGCATCTTTTCATGTTTGCCATCCATATATCCTCTTTGGTGAAATGTCTGCTCATGGCCTGCTCATGTTCTAACTGGATTGGGTTTGTTTTTTTTTTTTAAGATTTTTTTATTTATTTATTTGAGAGAGAGAGAGTGAGAGAGAGCATGAGAGGGGAGAGGGTCAGAGGGAGAAGCAGACTCCCCACTGAGCGGAGAGCCCGATGTGGGACTCAATCCTGGGATTCCAGGATCACGACCTGAGCTGAAGGCAGTTGCTTAACCAACTGAGCCACCCAGGCGCCCCCTGGATTGGGTTTTTTATTACTCTTAAGCTTTGAGAATTCTTCATATATTCTAAATATGAGTCCTTTGTCAGATATATGGCTTGCATATATATTTTTCCAGTATGTAGTTTGCCTTTTTATCTTTTTAACTGGATCTTTTGCAGGGCAAAAGTTTTTAATTTTGATGAAGTCCAGTTTATTGATTATTTTTCCCTTTTATGGATTGTGTTTTTGGTGTCACATCTAAGCGTGCTTTACCTAGGCCTACATCCCAAAGATTTTCTCCTATGTTTTCCTTTTAAAGTTTCATAGTTTTACATTTTTTAAAAAAGATTTATTTATTTATTTATCTATTTTAGAGAGAGAGAGAGGCAGGGAGGGGCAGAAAGTGAGGGAAACTTAAGGAGACCTTGTGCCGAGTGAGGAGTCCAGTGTGGGATGCTATCTCGTGACCCTGAGATCACGACCTGACCCGAAACCAAGAGTTGGACGCTCAACCGACTGTGCCACCCAGGACCCCCATAGTTTTACATTTTATGTTGAAATTAGTTCATTTTTGCCCTCTTTTAAGAATTTGTATGTCTGGCTACCGATCTTAAAAACCATCTCTTAGGTGTTTCTTATGTTTTTAGTGCTTTGGAAGCACACTGTTGACCCAGGCATGTTCCCACTCTCAAGAGCTCACCCCTTAGTGGGATTGTTGTATGGACGTTTTGGTGTGTGAAGAAGAGTAAAAGAGACAAACATGATGTGCTGTGGGAACACTGAGCAGAGAGGGCTCACTTTGATGGAGGCAGTTGGGGCTTCCCTGGGCAGGTTGCCCATGCATGGTGGGAATAAAATCAGTTCTTGCCTTTGATGCAGGTTTTGGATATCTGTATTGCCATGAATTCTTCAGTGTGGGTTATCCTGGTTCTTGAGCACATGCTGAGGGACTTGGGGTAAACTGAGTGTGGTTGAGGGCTTTTTTGGAACTGCACATGGCGTAATAGCTTAAAAAAATAATAAAAATGCAGTATAATAATAAAAACTCCATAACATACAGAGTATGAAGAAAGTTAGATAGCCTTAAGATGAGAATGTGTGTTAAAGGGAAAAAGGAGGTGATACTCTAGGTTGTTTAAGAACAGTGGACCTGGTTTGCTTCCTGCCCCTGCTGCCTCCTTGCTGTATAATCTCAGGGAATTTGACCTGCCGAAGCATCATGGATAAAAACGAAGACAGTAATAGTTCTTTACGTCTTGGAATTGCATGAGGGTAAAAAGAAATAGTGCATATGTACAGTGCTGGACACATTGAAAGCACTCAGTAAATACTTGCTGCTATTATTATTATTATTAAAATAACAGAGAGACCAATGGTTTTAGAATGTTATGTGTATTCTCATGTATGTCCTGTCTCTGAGAAACTGGAATTCCAGTTCTTATAGAAACTGAGCTTTTGACAATTGGGGACACTGTATCGTGTACCAAATGTTATTTATTGCATGAAGTTAGAAGTTAGGACACTCTATTCACAAGCTAGTACTGGCTATAAAATAGACGTTTTCCCCACTTATCAGCCAAGGTTTTCTGAGTAAAGAACAGTTTCCTCTCTGCCCCAACTGCAGGAGGTCTGTGTGCTCTCAAAGCTAGTTCGGAGTTTACAGTGCTTGTCACCCTAGGTACAGTAAGTCAGGGCTGATGTCACCAGGATGTGTCCCAAACTTCACAACCAGCAGCTCCCTTTCCTTTCCCTCGCTGACTAAAGGTGTTTGTTTCCCAGAGGAAGTGGAATGAACTCCAGACGTTCAGTTCTAGAGCAGTGGTTAGAACAGTGGTTCTCAAATGCGGGTGGACATCAGAGTCACCAAGAGGGCCTATGTTCTAACAAAACAGACCGTGAGCAACCCCCCCAACCCCAGTTTAGTTTCAGTTAGCTCCTGGAGGGGCCTGAGAATTTGCATTTCTAACAAGTTTCCAAATGATGCTGGCCCTGCTGGTCCAGGGATCACACTTTGAGAACCACTATTTGAGAGCATAATCTCCCTTTAACTGGCTCTGGACTGAGTGCCTAACTCTTTGGAACTGAATTTATTTCTGGCCCCCATCTATTTTTACTTTGAGGTCTCGATCTACACTGTCCACAGCAACCACTAGCCACATGTGGCTATCTACATCAGTCAGAAGTCAATGAACTAAAAATTCAAGTCATACGAGCCGCAGTTCAAATGCCTAATAGCCATGTGCATCGGTGCAGCAAGTTCCATTGGCTAATGCTCTTCTAGAGAGATGTTAGCCCAGTTTGATGGATGGCACCATTGTCGGGCTTCATAAGATGGGACAGGGACACATTTTTGACTGACATGAATCACTTCTCCCTTGAAGTCCTGTGTGGACCGACTGGGAGAAAATACCACAGACCCCTCCTCTGTCAACATGAACCTCGTTTTTGGAGACTCATCTCATTTGGAAGGTGGGTCAGCAAGGCATTTGGGTTATGCTGGGAGCAGCTCTTACCAGGTTAGCAGGCTGTTATCAAGAGGAATCTACTGTTCCTAGGGATGTTTGTGGCTTTGGTTCCGTTCCCGGGGTTCTCCCGGGGGCTGTGGTCCCTGAGAGAAGCAAATAGAAATGCTAGTGTGGAGTTAGCACCAAGAGGTCCTTCTCCCCGGGAAGATCTAGGGCCAGCCTGGACTCCTCCACCTTGGGTCTGTTCCACTGTTGAACCAGCCTTTGTCAGTGCAAGGCAGGGGGTGGGCCTTTGGCCAGTGTCTGGACTTGCTCAGATACTGTTCCACACTGCATCATCCCGACGGTTGCCTCCTTTGAAAGTGTTCTGTAAACTGTAAGGTTCCTTTCCCTTCCCCACATCCAGCTCCTTGCACTGACTTCCCCAATACTTCTTGCATACTTCTCCTCCCTTTGCATGTACACCCGCCAGGTGGTTAGGCACGCATTACCTGGCTCCGGCGTCCACACTAGGCGCACAACGGGTCTTCCCACTTCTGTTCTTCCGCACGTCTTCTGATCTGCTCTGTCCTTCCTTCTTTCCTCCACCCTTCTCAGAACAGGCCGAGCAAGACAAGGATGATAGGTATCTTGTCTTCCAGGCTCGCTTTGCTTCCTGCATTAGGTGAGGCTTTGCCTGTGCCCTGTGGCCCTGCGCCAGGGAGGAAGGAGGCACCTCACATTTAGCTGCTGCTTCTCAGGTGGAAGGGCTGCTCTGGGTAGTGTGACCCCCAAAGACAGCTGTGAGGCAGGCCTTTCCCTTCCTGACATGAACTGTGCTCTGAAGGACTCTGAGAACCAAGTTTCTGAAGAGTAAGCCCCCTCTCTCTACGGGGTTGGGGGGAAAGGGGTAAATATGAAATTCTCTGGCAAGGCCCTGTTTCCTGAGGGACCAGTCTCTAAATATCACTGCAGCTAGGTTGATTGCTCATCCTGGTTAATGTGGGAAAAGGTTGAAAGATATAAGGGCAGTTGAGATTGCCTGTCTGGGATCTTTTTTGAGCAATGGGGGATCAAAGAGGAGGAAAAATAGAAAAAGTGGCTAGGAAGTGTGCTGTTTCAGAATTATGGAGACCAGTAGATGCAGTACTGAGGGGACAGCATTAATTCACTGCAGAACACGTGTAACACCAGTTTAGTTCGTGTATCTAGAAGAGTGAAAGAAAACGTCTTCTGAAATCAAAATAGCTTAAATTAAGACACCTGGGAAAGTAATGTAAACAACACCACAAAACCACTTACACAAACCTTAAATATTCTGGGGCTGTCAGATAATAAGCAGGTGGTTTGCGAAAGGGCATAATCCCGACAGACTTCCTTCCTGTGGTCATGACTGGCCTGATAGATGATAAGCGAGCAGTCGTGGCGTGAAAAGTGGGGATACATTTACTTTAGCTAACTTTGAGATTTGATCCTGTAAAGTATTCATCCAAAAAAACCCAAGAATGTAAGATCTAAAAATGTCTGAGATACGGATTATCTTAGTCCTGAGTTTAGAAATAAAATTTTCTGAAATTCTGAAGTTTTTTACCTTCAACTTTCCCCAAAATAGATTCCAGGAATTTGGAGAAACAAATTGAAATGAATACAAATATTTTTATTTTAATGACAGTTATTAAGTGACTAAGATCACCTTATTAGTTTAGGACATAACATGTGTTATGTGTAATTAAACTTGCTCATAAAGTGGACAGATTTTGTAGTATTAAATTTAGTAGATAGGCAGTAATCACAAATATCCTAATTGAATTTACTTCGAAATATTTTCAACTCCTCTTCAGGAAGGAACATGTTGAACATTAGGAAGCATGACATTTCTCATTTTTTGGACAGGCTATAAATTAGGCAACAACTGGGATACAGAAGCATTCACCGCTCAGTGAATATCTGTTGAGCGAGGAACTCTGGACTGTGCAAGTCAATACTGAGGTGGAGGATTTGATAAGGACACGATAAAAGGATGCAGTCCTCCGTCCAACATCGTAGGGTCTGTCACATGCGTGGAACTGGACTAAGTGTGGGAAATATGTCCTTTGCTCCCGTGGAATTTAGATTCTAAAAGGGATGTAATGGAGGAAGTCATTAGAAAACAGAAGGCAAACAAACTGGGTTTATTCTGTTCTGAGAAGAGGACGAGGAACAATTTAGAACTGCCTTTCAAGGATTTTATCTTCCCTGTGAACTGATTAAGAGGGAATGGGTTTCAGTTACAGATATCACGACTTATAGAAGCACGGGAAGAGTTCTGTGCCAAGGAGCTTGGGAGGAAATGGAGGTTACAGATGCAGCCAAAGAATTACTAGAAGTGTTGGGCTGTCTCATTCTAGAAGTCTCTTTAGATTGAGTGTGACTTAATATCCTGTATGAATGTGGGAGGTGGGTCTAATGGCTGGTTTTGATGTGTTCATCTGTGGAGCTTTTGAGGAACTTGAGGAAGCTCGTGTGGCTGGAATTGTGACTGACGTGCACAGCAAGACCAGATCAGATTCAGTACGTCCTCCCAGATGACGGAGGGGAGCCCTTGGAAAACCATCAGGTGGGGCTGTGTCAGGGGGTCCTATGAGACATGTATTGTTCTATGGCAGCAGCATGGATTGTGTCTACATTGGCCTTTCAGCTTCCTCTTTGATTTGAGTGAGTTGTACAATCTGGGAAGAAGAGTGGAAAATTAGTGCTAATTATGCATCATGATTTGTTTGCAAAGTTTGTTTAATCGTGTTGAAAAAGCATTTAAGAATCTATGATGTGTTGTTTACTCTTATAGTTTAAGAAGTTAAAAAAGAAACAACAGAAAACAGCCCCCGCACTCTTAATTCTGTTTAGCCTGCAACTTTACTGAATTCACTTACCAGTAATAATAGTTTTTTGGTGGAGTCTTTAGGGTTTTCTCTACATAGTATCATGTCACCTGCACACAGTAACAGTTTTACTTCTTACTTACCCATTTGGATGCCTTTTATTTCTTTTCCTTGTCTGATTGCTGCGACTAGGACTTCCAGTACTGTGTTGAATAAAAGTGGTAAGAGAGGACATCCTTGTCTTTTTCCTGATCTTAGAAGAGAAGCTGTCAGTTTTTCACCATTGAGTATGTGTTTATCAATAACTATATCTCCAAAAAATTAACTATACGTCTCCTTTAAACAAAGCTTAAAGCTCATCGATGCAGCAGTGAAATCGATGCTCACATTGATGACCTTTGTGTTTGATTCAGACCTGAGATTCACAATTTCCAGAAATGTTCATTATGGACCTTCACTGTGGAATGAGAGTTTTTTTCCTTCTTATTTGTAATGCTTAGGAGAGAGGACAAATCCTGCCCCCCTACCTATCCTATTGTCCTTCTGTCTGAAGAGGAGTTTCCTAGGCAGCTGAGGGTGTTCAAGTTAGAGCCTGGTTCCTGATACCCTCTCCAGGTCCAACTAGCCCTTGACTGGCATGCCAAGGTAACAGACAAGTTAGAGGAGTTTTGAAGAGCCTTTGGATGACACCATGTATTCTTTCATTTCGGTCTCTGATAGTAGGACTGCACCATTAAGCTTATTTTCAGAGAAATTGTATATTTTAAGATCTTTCAACCCAAGTGCTTGGAAAAGTGAAAATGTAATTTTAGTCTAGTTTGTCAATTTGCTGAACAGTCTGACCTAAACAAAACTTTAAATGTCTTCATCTTTGTGTGTGTGTGTGTGTTGTTTTTTGTTTGTTTGTTTGTTTTTTGGTGGGCAGCAAAGCAAAGTTTATTGAGCAATAGTAAAGTGATAGTACAAAGCTCCCAAAGAGGGAGGGACGTCCCCCAAGAGGGCTGCCCTAAATGTCTTCATCTTTGATCTGCTTGAGCATCTTGCTGTTTTTAAAAAGTTCCCTGATTTGATCATTTCTTGAAAGTGAAATTTCTATCATTGATTCCTGTTCCATTTCGCCATTCTCATAAAAAGAAGCTAAAATGTGCTGAGCACTTATCATGTGCTAGAACACTGTTCATTGCACTGTCTTATTTAATCTTTGTGACGGCCCCGTGTAGTAGGTCCAGGTGCTGTCTCCATTCACTGATAAGGTAATGGGCCCCAAGAAGTTAACTCATTTGCTCAGTTCACGAAGGTAATAATCATAGAGCCTGGATTCTTACACTGCTTTAGGAGCAGATTTGCCAAAACAAAACCAAAAAAAAAATGGCCCCTTTTTCTTTTCTTTCCATTTTGGTGGATATTTTCTCCTCTATCTCTGTTATTCTTTAAATCTTTTAATACTCCGGTCTTCTGGCTTGACAGCATCATTCTCTTTTCTCTTCACTCATCATGTCTTAACATCCTTCCCTTTGTTCCAGGACTGCCTGACTTCCTGTTGGGCAAGTTATTACAGTTTCTTTTCTCCCCACCTCCTAAAATAATTCTCCTGGAGCCTTTTTTTCTAGTGAAATATCATTGTTGATTTGTAGTCCCTTTTATGAAAATCCCTCAAGGGCAAGAAGATGCATTCACATGCAGGTGTTTTCTAGAGAGGCTGCTACCTCTCCTCAGATACACTTTCTTTAGTCATTGGAGGCCGTTCGTCTGACAAGTAGAGTGACAAGTAGAGTTCAAGCAGTGCTTTACATCAAAGGTCCTCTGTGTGTCTTCAAGCTTTACCACTTTCGGGGGCTGTGGGCACCTTTCTTGGCTTGGGCAGGGAGGTAATTCACTCCCAGTTATAACTGGTTTGCAGCCATTTTCATCTTAAAGGTCTCTTTAAGTTTTACGTCTTTTGGTCCCTTCCCCATAGAAGAGGCTATAGCACGCAGAGCCATGTTTCTCAGAGTGTGCTCTGTGGAACCCTGGGGGGTTCCTGAGACCTAAAAACCACCTTCATAGTAACAGTTACACACATGTGCCTCTTTCACTGTAGGGGCATTCGTACTGATGGTATAGAAGAAATGCTGGGTGAAACTCCAAGGGCCTTTGCATGGTTCAAGGCTGTGGCACTGATTACGTAGTCTGCCTGTCCCTGACCAGCACACACTGTAAAAAGCCCACTTCACTTAAGACCGTTCTTGTAGAAGCAGTACAAATATTAATTTTATTAACTCTCCAACCTCAGCTATATCTTTTTAATGCCTTATGTGGTGAAATGGAAAGTATGCATAAAGTACTAATGCTGCAAACGGGGGAGAGCTCTCATGTGACTAGGTGGGGAGCTTAACTAGAGGCTCTTCTCATGGGACGCCATTTATAGTTGAGAGAACAGCTGACGAACTATGGTAATTTTGATTTCTTGGTTTATTGGGTATTTGGTAGATGTTTTCTCAAAAATGAATGAAGGGAGCCTGTTGCTTCAAGAAAATCAGTGGACACTCTTTGTTGTCAATGATAAAACTCAAGCTTTCAAGTGAAAATTAGAATTTTGGAAAATTTGGATTTGCCACTATGAGCTTGACAGCTTCCTGTACACAAAAGACTCTTCTGATGATCACAATCCATGGTATATTAACAAATGTGATTTTGTTGATCTTACATTCTTGAAATATTTCCATATATGGAATATTTGCATGGTTCAGTGAACCATTATTTTCCAAATGACTAATGTATGAAATTATGAAATCATCGATAAAGAAATCTCCCTCCAAAGTAACCAATGGATTTTAATGTAACAGAAGTTAGAGGAATATCCAAGACGAGGTCACTGATACAGTTTTATATTTCATATTGCAACCACCTTTAATAAATTAGCACTTGTTGAGTTTTGGCATTGTTTCAAAGAATAGTCACAATTATCTGGAAAGGTTATCATAATACTCCTTCTTTTTCCAATTACATATTTGAATGAGGCCAGATTTCCTTCATCTGCTTCAACTAAAAATCACACAACAATAGAGTGACAGCAGAAGCAGATATGAGAATCCAGCAGTCTATTAAGCCTAACATTAAAGAAGTTTGCAAAATTATAAAATAATACCGCTCTCACTGCTTTTTGTTTTAGAAATGAGTTGGTTTTTTTTTTGAAATGAGTTTTCATGAAAAATACTTCGTGTAACTTAGAATGGGTTTATTATTATTGTTTTTTAGCTTATTGGGTCCTCAATAATTTTTAAGAGTATAAAAGAGATCCTAAAACCAAAAAGTTTGAGCACTGTTGGTATAGGAGTAAACACAGTATACATTCTGAGCCAGACCAGCTGGGCCTGAATCCTGGTTTTGCCCTTTACTAACTGTGTCTTTAGGCTAGTTATTCCCAGTGCTTTAGTCTCTGCATCTGAGAAATAAGGATAATCCTCAAGGAGTTGTGGAGTCTGTGAAATTAGTGTGTGTATCATTCTTGTAGACCTAGGGAGAAACCGTAGCTCTTGACAGATTGTTTTAGAGGGGTGTCCATGATCCCAAACCACCAGGCCAACGAGAAGAAAAAGATAAGTGTAGCTCCTAAGGACAGTTCTAGAATCCAGCGTGTGTGCCCTGAGATGGACCTGGACACTGGTATCTGCTTACCACTCCGTGCTACCTTGAGCCTGCCTGTGTTATTGCTGGGCAATTATCTGCCTTCTGTGTCTGCCTCTCTCACTAGCCTGCCATAGCTGGGTCCCCATACTGGGCACTGTCTCACCCGTGGCAGATGCTCAGTGTCACAGATCTTGTGGAATGAATGAATGAATGAATGAGTGAGTGAGTGAGTGAGTGAGTGAATTCTGCATTTTGCTGCTCATAAAGTCCACAGACCCACAGTCTTTTGTAACGGATAGGAATTATAAGGAAACCAAATACTATCACAGATATCTACGTGCTTTAAAATACCATTTAAGTTCTGTGGAATGCTTTGGAACAGTCACGGTTTCAATTTGCATCTCAGCCCTGGGGCTGTGAGCTCTGTGACCCAGAGCATGTCATTTATGTTTTTGTTTAGGTCAAGAGGAGATAACGAGACCTGATTCTCAGAGATGTGATAATTACCTGAGATAATGTGTGTATCGTGGCCTGCTCCATAATGTTATGTTCTGTGCCTTCCTTCCATATAAAATTAGGCAGCTGCTTACATCACATGACTCCATGGGGTAGTTGGCTGTGTGATTTTTGAGTTTCAGATTTAGCAAGCATTTGTCATATAATATGGTAGGCATTTTCACAGGCCTTATATTTTTGGTCACAGTCACTTTATTGTATCTTTTATAACAGCAGTTTAGATGTAACTGACATAGTCATACCCAGTCTTTCAGGTTAGCAGTTATGAAATACAGGGGCACTAAAATTGTTGACTTCAAATCTGAACTTATTAAAAAGTCACAAATTTACACACAGAATTCTTTACCAAAGGAGTCAGTGCAGGTTGATTGGTTGGCTTGTTTTAGAAAGAGTCGCTGCCTTTACTCACTCATTTGGGTTCATCAGATCCATCATGTTTTGGCTTCACATGTGATCGATTACGAAATTTCAGTTTATCACCGCTTTTCCAGAGTGCATGTCTTATATCAGCACACGTATGGCCGAGAAGTATCAGCTTCCTAAACCTGACTCTGCGAAGAATTCATTTCTGGTCTGCACTTGTGGAGATCTTGATTTACAGGTGCGACACGGGGGCTTGGAAGTGACATTCTTAACATGTACCACGGCTGATGTGGACACAGCACAGGTTTGGGATTCATTGTTAAAGTGGAGACACCATGGTGAAAATAGTATGAGGCCAAGTGGAAGGACTGAGGACGGTGGCTTCATGAATTGCCTCGGTGTTCTGGTGATTGGGAGGGAGGTTGCTATTACTATTCTAAGCTTTTATGAAAAATAGCACAAATAAAATAGCTCTGGTTCCTTCTCTGCCTCATATATTCAGGGAAAGCAACTTTCCCAGTACCTTTCCCCATTATCCACAAGCAAGAGCATATCATTAAAACTCTGCTCATTTTATTTTTATTTTTTAATTTTTTTAAATTTTTTTTTAATTCTTATGTTAATCTCCATACATTACATCATTAGTTTTAGATGTAGTGTTCCATGATTCATTGTTTGTGCATAACACCCAGTGCTCCATGCAGAATGTG
>NC_138379.1:63733855-63770459 GCF_054177405.1 Leptonychotes weddellii
AATACCCTCCAGTTCCATCCACGTCGTTGCAAATGGCAAGATCTCATTCCTTTTGATGGCTGCATAATATTCCATTGTATATATATACCATATCTTCTTTATCCATTCATCTGTTGATGGACATCTTGGCTCTTTCCACAAAAACTCTGCTCATTTTAATGTAAGAAATTAGTCAGGAGTAAAGGACTCAGAATTAAGCGTGCCTTGTTCAGGGATTTGGGGAGGCAGAATGGCATTCCTTGCAAAAAGAGCTCTGATTTTGTCCATGCTGCTAGCTAGCTCTGTGACCCTGGGCATTACTTAGCCACCGTGAGCCTGGTCTCCCTAGCTACAAAATGGGAATAGGGCAGTGATAATTAAACATGATGATTTTTGTATCACCCGTATACTAACTAGGCCCTCAATAAGTGGGAGCTCCTGCTACTGTTGATTATACTCTTAATACTGGAGGGATGTTTTGTTTCTTGGGGAACATTGGTTGCTTTAAATTATGAGGTCCATTTATGAACCAATATTGACTTTTGAGGGGAGTGAGTGTAAGAAGTCCCAGTCACCAGGAGAGATGCTGCCCAATGGACACATCGTGTCCCACAGCTTCAGTGGCTTCTCGAATAGGACCCCGAGAGCTGGATAAACCTGGGGGCAGGCCAGAGGTGTCTGAGCTGCTCCTCTCCTTAGTGATAGAAACACACGGAAGCAATGGTGCTCACATGCTAGTGATTTTTTTTCCTCAGTGGAAACATAATGTGTGCCAGGACCACCCACAAGAATACCTTTATTATGGTCCTGAGATTGATGAGAGATTATTTAAATTTCAGTTATTTAATTAAATACAGGGCTTATTTATTAAAACTAATCAGAGTACATAGTTCTAGAGATTTCCTGTACAGCACCTTGCCTATAGCTCACAATACTGTATTTTATACTTAACACTTGCTAGGAGGGTAGATCATACGTGAAATGTTCTTAACACACACACAAATTAATAAAGGGGGTAGGAGGGGACTTAGGTGATGGATATGTCTGTGGCCTTGATGATGGTGATGGCTTTGTGGATGTATACTTATCCCCAAACTTGTCAAGTTGTATACGTTAGATATGTACATCTTTTTAAGTGTCAGTCATACCTTAATAAAGTGTTGTTTTTTTTTTTAACTTATCTGAAGAAAAGAATTTCTGGAGTCCAGGTACTTATAGTTTTAGATAGATTAAACACCAAATATATCAACATGAAATACGCATTATGATATTATGTACAATTTGAGTCAAGGTATTTAAATAGCCTTTGGATTTTCTGTTAAAGTCCAAAATTTAAAAATGATTTTTTCTTTGTAGTTACAATCTTTTTATTATGGGCTGCTCTCATGTACCTGTGGTGACTCTGTGGGATAGGTAGGACTGGGCTGATTCCTTTTTCTTATGGAGAGGGACCGGGCACCCTCAGGGGCCTCTTGACTCTGTTCCTGCTCCCAGACCTGTGGAAGAAACACAAGCCAAAGGCTGCATTTGGGGCACCGTCCCAGGACACAGGGCTAACCTGCAAGGGTGAGCGGGATGAAGGAGCACCTTCCTCTGAGTGCGGGTTTGTGTTCCAGCTGCAGAATCCCCTTGGTGCTGTTACTTCCAAAATCCTGTACAGAGCCCCTGCAGGAACTGGATACTTGTATCCATGTATACTTGTAATTAACCTGTTGTAGCACTAGATGGCTTTCTCTCATTTTTTGTTCCCCAGTAGCTTTTACTAAGCTTTGGTCTCCTGATTAGTTTGAAAAAGACAAAATCATCTTTGAGCTAAAGTCTATAGAATTAAGAATATGTTTATAACTGGTTATTTTAAAATGTACCCTAATTCCATTAATATATATTTATCGAGTGCTCCCTATGTGCTAGAAACTACCAGGTACTGTAAACATACGCAGGTGATTCATTGATTCAATAGATGCGTATTGAGCATTTACTATGATTTTGTTTTTGCTAGAAACTGGAGATAAAAAGGCGAATAAGACATCATCCCTGCTTTTAATCAGCTTATGAGTTAACAAGGGGGAGAAAAATATAAGCCAAATATGCAGGTAGTTTAATAGTGGCATAAATATGCATGGAACGTGATGGGAGCACAGATGAATAGCCTATAAACATTTGGGGGGATGGGGTAGATGATTTCCCAGAGGAAGTGGCCCTAGAGTAGAGCTCCAGAAGACTTCTGGATAGTCAGCATGTATATCTGGGCATTTAGTATGTGCCCAAGTAAGAGTTTTCCGACTTACTCGGAAAGAAAGGCCCTCCAGACGAAGGAATTTTTGGGGGGAACTCAAATTTCTTTAGGGTTTGTGCAAAGGGTATTTGGGGCAATAGAGGGGAGTTACTATAAATCAAGGCAGATCGTGCTAAATCATGTAGGACGTAGGATACAAACAATGCTCGGTTATTATGAGTGGGGTCAGAACAATTCATTTTTTTAAATGTAAGTCTCTCTCAGAAGTTCTTGATTGTAAGCACAAAGTGATTTTGGCTAACGTAAGCAAAAGAGGAATTTATTGGAAGTATATTAGGCAGCTCACAAGTTGACAGGAAGGCCCAGAAAATGGGCAGGAACCGAGGTGAAAATTCACCGGGAACCCAGCCAGGGATATGCCATTTGTCTTATGAGGATGGGCCCACCATAGCCACCCCTGCTGCCCCTGGACTCCTGTGGTAAGTTTACCGCAGGTATTTTATCAACACCCTTTGTCTTTGTGTCATTTCGTCAAGATTCAAAGTCTTTGGATGGAATATCCAGTTAACTGAGCCCAGGTTGTCCTAGCTGCTAGAACAGAGAGGGGACCTTCTGGCTTCTGTAATGGAAGAGAGAACCTACCCCCAGGGTTTACACAGTGAGTTCAGGGTTTCTGAACACTAGAAGTATTTAATTAGAGGTGATTGACTCTCAGGAATAAGGCAGGTAGCAGTTGGCAGTTGAATCACCTAATCTCAAAATTATTTTGCGTTTCTGTAGTGTTATGAAAATAATGTACTAAAATTTAAAAAGCTTTTAAAATGTCCCTTAAATACCGGATTCTGAGTCATCCTCCTCCCTACTCATACCCGAGTGATACTGAACTCTCCATTCCTTAAAGAGATGACAGGCTTTTGTGATTCAGTCCCTGTGCTTCTCCTTGAACCACACTGTGTTGATCGCTCCTCCTTAGCACCCTCTCCTCACCCCAAGGCGGCAGGCGGATTAATATCTTCCTCATTTTTACCCATTCTGCTCACCTGTCTTTTTCTCCCTGTCATTTCAGCTCAGTCTCACCTCCCTAGTCAACAGGTAGTGATGAATTACTTCTGGGCCTCCAACACTTTGTGTCCCTTTAATAGAGCGCTTAATCTGCAGTGAAATTTGGCTAGTTTTGTGCACGTTGGTCTCCAGAGCTAGGTCATAATATCCTGAGACCAAGGATGTTCTTACTCATTTCTTGGTGTTTATAGCTCCTAGCACGGTGCCCTGTTGAACTCAATTTTTACTTTAAAGGTTAAGCATACATTCTGCATTTTGGCTCACACTGACAACTTCTCAGATATTTCACAATAAGCATTACAAAGTTAAACTTCGCACAGCTTTAAAGTTATTAATCACAAATTCCACTTTGAGAAAGTCTAAATTAAATAACTATTGGCGTATTTATGCTTTTCCTTGTATTCTACAACAGACAGATGGGTCCAGAGATTAGGATCCACATTTGGTGCCGAGAAAGACGGTATTATACAGGGGTTGGAAATCTTGGAAACCTTCCTCCCTCCCACCCCTCTCCATCCCCTCTTGGGTTTCAGCTAATGGTTCCTTGGGCAAAGAGCTCTTCCAGTGCATAGAGATTCTGTTTCCTGGTTAAAACCATGTGTGTTTCATGCAAGTGTTCTGGAGCAGGGCGCTGTCACCTGTCTATGCTTCACTTAGATCTCAGGCTCCTGGAGTGCAAGTTGGCTAACTCAGATGAGCTAGCTTGGTCTCGCATGAGGGCTTGTGAACAGACTTGCCTTTATTTTTCAGGCCCTAGTCATGGGTTCTGGAGGCCGCTTCTTGTTTCTAGGGCATCTGTCTCCCTGAGCAGAGTATTCCACTCCTCCGGAAAAGCCTCCAGATCTGCCCGAATCAGGCGTGGTTGCTTACATTTAACTTTGAGGCCAGGGGCACACTCAGCAAATTCCTTAGCTCTTTGAAAGGGAAGGTAGAAGCCCACAGAATTGTTTGTTGCTGTGTTTAAAATCTCTGTTACAAAGTTATAGGAGGTTATTCTAATCTAGATGGTGAAATTGTTTTTAAATGCATTAAGAGGTTTTGGATTATCTGTGGCTGGCAGAAAGTTTTGGGCCTTGGCGGAGTAACACCTGGGAGTTGTTTTGCAGTTCCTGGAGGGTTTGAGGAATGGGCCTCTGGCCTGCTTCTCAAAGCACCACGGTCAGGCCAGGGGGTGGTGGTGTGCCAATGCTCCCTCGTCTTAGGGAACTGAAATGTGCAAGGAATCATCGGGAACTCCAGAGACTGGCTTTGGAGGGATCTTTGACCTTTTCTTTAAACTCTTACCTGGTAGTGAGACCATCCCTGAGGATGATGGCATGTTCCGCATCAGTCAGCAAGTAAATAGGAGAGCATATCCTTTACATCCTCCTTGCAGAAAGTAGCAAGTACGGGTATGGCACCTGCCTTCCAGCTTCCCCAGGACAGTAGCACCAGCCTATATTAAATGACTGCTGTAAAATACTAGGTAGTTGATGTTTAAATGCTAAGTTGTGCGCTTCACATCATAATCGCTGCCATAGTTGAGGGAAGGAAGGCCATTTTGTGTGTGTGGGGGTGTTCGACAGAAGGTCGAGTGAGTTTTGTTGGGGTGAACTGTGAAGGACTTGGGGAGAGGAATGTGAAGCCAGGGGATGGCATTCCCAGCTGGAACTTGGAAAATGGGGTGACATGTTTACGGGACGCGCGGAGGCCAAGTGGACCACCAAGGCTGTTGACAGCAGAGGAGGGGCCTGGTAGCAGGCAGCCTTGAAAACCAAACAGAATTTGGACTTGAAGCTATAGCTGAAACAGTTATGTGCAAACAAGTGGCATGCTTAGAAGTGGGATTTAAGGATGGGAGATTTTCCAGCTCTGTGAGTGTTGGGTGACACTCGGGTGACAGTTGGAATGTCCTCCGGTGTCTAAACGTAAAGGGCACTTGTGAGCCTGTTCTATTAGCCTCTTTATAGATTCGGGATCTGATCTTAGGGAAGTAACTAGTTATGGTAGAGGTGAAGCAGATGAGGCCACCAGGGTTCTTCTGCCTCTTGCCTATCCCAGGAAACTCACTTCATTTTACCTTCATTCATTTTCCCTTCAACAGTGAGACCCTTTGTTATTGCTATTTTGAGTAAGGGAAAAAAAAAAGTCTTGTTCAGGGTCGCATTACCTAAAAGCCTCGGGACAGTTACAAAGAAAGTAACAGCATATAACCATAATGGGAAGGGAGCTTTCAGTGCTTTAGAACTAAGCCAGAAGCAGTCACGCTCATAGAGAGCAGCAAACAATTCTTCTTGTTGACACAGACATGCCGATTTGGTAAAGAAGAAGGGGACCATTCTTGGTGAGATGGATCAGAGTCAAGATGAGGCAGAAATGTTGACCCCCCAACCAGAATCCCAGAACTTCTCCCTTTGTGGAGCGCAGCATGAACAGATCCCTGGCTTTCCCTCAGGAGCCTTGGGAACTGCACGCACCCCTTCCCAGAGGGAGACCCTATACAGAGCTGACTCCTTTATGCTGGCCTTGGCTTGTTTTCCATTGCCTTTGCCACTTTCCCCTGTAGACTAAAGCTGTGTCAGCCGTCATTCTGGGACAAGGATTGGTTTGAAAGAAGCAGGTGACCGCAAGTTAGTAAGTCAGGAGGACCTTATGTGGAAATAGTCTTTATGAAGCCCCTGGGGCAACTACATGGACACAGACCACACCGTTGAGCCCGCAGAATCCTTGATTGGCTGTGCACTGCCCTAAAACCACTACTGTGGGGCGCCTGGGTGGCTCAGATGGTTAAGCGTCTGCCTTTGGCTCAGGTCATGATCCCAGGGTCCTGGGATTGAGTCCCGCATCTGGCTCCCTGCTTGGCGGGGAGCCTGCTTCTCCCTCTCCTTCTCCTGCTCCCCCTGCTTGTGCTCTGTCGCTCTCTCTGTCAAATAAATAAATAAAATCTTTAAAATGAAATAAAATAAAATAAAACCACTACTGTGCCTGAGCCCCTGGGCGGGAGCCAGGCCTTGCAGGGGCTTACTGGGTGGGAGTGGTATCTGGGAGTGTCCCCTGGGTTCTCCCAGCTTCGCTCCTGGGTATGGAGAACGCTAACAAAGCCCACAGCATTCCCCCTCATATGTTGTCATAAGTCACGTGTTTACTTCCAGTTTCTCATGTCAGATAGCCTTGACCTGGTGGGGTAGATTGTGTACCCTGCATTCGCATAAGGTAAGAGACTCAATCTGTGCTATAGGAGTTCCTAGTGAAGATCGTGAACTAGAGTAGGAAGGGGATTATGTATCTGTGGGATTAAGGGCAAGGCCTCTCTTTCTTTTTTGCCATATAGCCCAGGAATCTGCTGCAGCAGACCCGGTGACACAGATTCTTGTCATTTTACCTTGCCTGGCCTGTGAGGAAGCTCCAAATAGCATGATTCCTGTAGGGCGTGTCAGGCTGGGAGAGTTCACTTGGTTCACTTGGCTTAGTGGAGCGATGATACCAGGCCTGCCTTTCTGCAAGGTCCGTCTGGTCATCTGCTGGGCTCTTTTTTCAGCTCCAAGGAGTGGGGCAGCAGTGGGAACATGACTCCGGGAATGCGTGGGACACCCGAGTGTACAAAAAAAGTCTTAAACGATTGTTGATATGTGGTTGGACATCCTGTCGCTCCGTCTGCGGATGTGTGAGATGTGCTTTCTCGCTTTCATAATATCGAGGCCTGTAGACAAAATGGTGAAAGGCGGCGTATCTCTGGTGCCCTCTCTGCTGACGGGGGAACAGAGCGGCGCTTTCAAGGATTGCTCTCCGTATGTTCTGTGGCCTGGAGCCCTTGAACCTGCTCTCGTTTGCCGGGCCATTGGATAAGGTGTGGAAAATCAATTTCTACCAGGGTTGTTGTTACTGGTTCTTGGGCTGGGCAAGGATAGAAACGAGGCTGGACCCCAAAATCAAAGACACAGGCAAGGCTTTACCGGGGCTACAGCTGGAGCCTAAGGGAGACTCAGCACTAACAGAGAGGAGTTAGACTGGCCCGCCAGAGCGGAAGGGAGGCCCGGCTACTATAAAGATCCCCCTCAGGTTCCCACGCTGGTTTAATATGCTAATGAGGGGGCGGGGGGAAGAAGGTTTCATCTTGATTGGTTGGAAAGGCCTCGTCCTGATTGGTTGATGTTGGCCGGCAATTCAGGCAGCTCATTGGTGCTTTTTGGAGCCAGGGTCCTCTGTTTTAAGTCCAGCTTGTAGGTGAGGCTGCATCTTGGTTCTGCTCTCCAGGAGAAGCGCTTTAACTCTACACCCAACAGAAAGCGCCTCAGGTACATAATGTTTTTCACTTGAGGCTTGTTACCATGGTCCCTAACTGTCTCATTGTAGTGATGAGAATGGCTAGTGCAGAGGTTCTTAATAGGTTCTATATTGAAAGCATGTATCTATACATACACACACACCCTACACATTCGTTTATATGCATATACACATGTACATATATACCCTTAATTAGGCCTCCGTTTCATTAGCAGATTGCTCTCCGTTCTCACTTAAAATTTTGAGTCACGTGACTGGATGGCGTCACCCAAAGTTGTCATATGCTTGCACATGCCATTCCTGAGCCAGATCCACCATGAGAAAACACCACTCTCTCTTTTATTGAAAGGTATGGGTCCTCAAGTCCTCTCTCACGCTGATTTGGTGGGGGTAGGGCTGAGGGTACAGAAAGGTGTTTTTATGTTTGGGGATTTTTGCCTGGGTGCACTGTTCTCCCTCCAGCTTAGGGCTTTCCAGCTTCGGCTGCGCGCTGGAATCATTTGAAGGGCTCTTTAAAATACAAATGCCTGGGCCCTGTCCCCGGAGATTCCAACTGAAGTGGTCTGGAGGAAGCTTGGGTATTAGGATTTTGTTTTTTATTTATTTATTTTTTAAAGATTTTATTTGTTTATTTGACACAGAGAGAGCTTGAGAGAGCACCAGCAGGGGGAAGGGCAGAGGGAGAGGGAGAAGCAGGCTCCCCGCTGAGCAGGGAGCCCTGACACGGGGCTCGCTCCCAGGACCTTGGGATCATGACCTGAGCTGAAGGCAGACGCTTAACTGACGGAGCCACCCAGGCGCCCCGGATATTAGGATTTTAAAAGTTCCCTGGTGACTGTAATGTGCTGCCAACGTTGCACCTTGCACTTCTCTAATTTCCCACCAACATTTCCACCTGCTGAAGTAGAAGCCAGGTCAGGATTTGCCTTAGGATCCAGGCCATCAGTGATTCCTAATTTTAGCCTGAGACTTTTAGATTTATAGATGTAGAAAGTGAGGCCCAGAAAGGAGTGAGTTTCTTCCAAGATACTCCTGGCAGGTGGGCCAAAAAGAGCACCCTGACAGATAACGTCATAGGCATTGGAACTGCAATTTTAGACTGATCTCCGTATAATATGTCATTCAGATTTGGTTTATATTCATCTTTAAGATAAGAGTCACTACTACATTATTTAGTTTAACTTTATAAGATAAATATTATATTTTTTCTCTCTAGTCCACACGTGCCAATGATAGATGTGAGCAAACATGCAAATATTACTTCGTGTTTAAAGAAACTGAGGAGGCTGATGAGTAAACCCCCATCTATGGCCTCAGAATAATTAGGTACTGCTAGCTTTGGCCTTATGGGAAAGGAGCAGATAAAAAAACCTAGCAAGAAATTTCATATTACTTTCAAATTAATTTGAAGTTAGAGCTGAGAAATACTTGGGGCGCCTGGGTGGCTCAGTCGGTTAAGTGTCTGCCTTCGGCTTGGGTCATGATCCCAGGGTCCTGAGATCAAGCCCCGTGTCGTGGTTGGGCTCCCTGCTCAGCGGGAAGTCTGCTTCTCCCTCTCCCTCTGCTGCTCCCCCGCCCCCCACTCGTGCCCTCTCTCTCAGATAAATAAATAAAATTTTAGAGCTGAGAAACATTTTTGTTCTAATGGAATTACCATTTGGTCAAGGATTTTACTTAAAAAAAAAAAGCATGATTCTTCCCCTGGAGTAAACGAAGCTGCTTTGGCCCAAAAAGAGCCTTCCATGTGGTGCCCAAGCAGAGAAGTCCGTGCAGAGAGGGCAGAGGGCCCGGGCCCGCGCTGCCGAGCGTTCCCACGATGTTGTATGTGCATGTCAGTGTTATTGTAATGGTAGCTCATGTTCAGTGCCTGTAGGGCTGACTACTGTGTCACGTTAGAGTGGAACAGGAAGCACGCTCCGGTTTGTGTGTGAAGCAGATAAACTGGGGCCAAAAGGCCAGTGCTCGGCAGAGAGCCAGAGCCCATGTCCCCGGCTCCCACTGCTGCACCGGGCTCCAGCATCCTTGAGTGGGGCTGTGCGCTCTGTCCAGGGCCGGGCCGGGCCTCTGCTCCCTCGTGGTATGGCAACACGGCCAACCCCTCTCTGTGTCTTTTATGTCTTCGGTGACCCAGCTGCTCTTCCCGTTTTAGTATCCTTTCCTGGCCTCCCCACCCCTGTCCTTTCCGTCCCCCACCTTGACCATCCCGAACTCGGGGACTTGTCCAGTTCCGCAGGGGGCTTGATTTCTGCCGCGGGGCACCCGGGGAACTGGTTGGTGTGAAAGCATCATGACTTCACTCAATGTGTCTTAAAGGTTGTTATTTTGACCTCATGGGCCATTTTGGTGGGTGGCTGGACTTGTGATAATTATGAATGGTAACTTTGGAATTTTATGAATCAAAAAGACAGCTCTGAGTTGAATGTGGGAGAATGCCTCGTGGGCTCTCATGAGTCACACAAGAAGGAGCGAGGGAAGGACTTCGTGGACACTAATAGGCACTTTGCTTCTTCCCCAGGTCCCCCTCCTATTGGTTACAGCCCTGGTAGTCCTGCCCCGATTCTAGAAGACCCCAACTACTTTTTCCCAGACTTCCAGCTCTATTCTGGGAGGCGTGAACCATCTGCTTTGACGGTGGAGGCAAACGGTAGTGGCATCAGGGAAAAAGTTGGTAAGTCCTTTTACTGGCATGTGGGTTGGAAAAACAAGATGATCATATGTTTCTGATTTTTAGCCTTTTTGCGTAATTTTTTCTCTAGCCTTGTTTTAAAAATCAGCCAGTTGTATTGTTGATTGTCTCTTTCTTGGTAGGTGCCTTATTTTTAATGTTTGGGCTATGGTGTCAATAGACTATTTTACAATAATATGTGACTCTCTCAACAGACAGAGTTCTTATGTAGGAACTTGAGAGTGTACCCTTTATTCCTAATTTTTCTCTAAGTCCTAAATACTTTTTTGTACTCTTTCCCGGAACTTTTTCTCCTTCTCTGCTTTCACTTTTATCTCTTTTTGCAATTAATTGAGAAGTGCGGAAGAAATTCAAAACTATAGTAGGCAGGGAGCTGCCTCCTTTGTGAAAACTTCTTGCCTATTTTTGCGGGCTTTTGAGATTGGTAAGAATGGAAGGGAATCTTTAAAACCACTGAAGGAGGGGCGCCTGGGTGACTCAGTCGGTTGGGCATCTGCCTTTGGCTCAGGTCATGATCCCGGGGTCCTGGGATTGAGCCCCGCATCGGGCTCCCTGCTCAATGGGGAGTCTGCTTCTCCCTCTCCCTCTGCTTGCTCCCCCTGCTTGTGCTTTCTCTCACTTTCTCTCCTGCTCTCTGTCAAATAAATAAATAAAATCTTAAAAAAAAAAAAAAAAGAACCAGAAGGATCTCCTGGTTCTTGGCAAACATGCTTATGAAAAGGGAATTCGGTAGTTTTCATGCTTGATGAGACCCCATTCCTTCCCCCCAAAATGATTATCTTTTGGAAATATATTTGTCTTTTTATTTGAATTTTTACTTAAGTTGTTCACAATAATTTGAATTTGCTTGTGCCACAAGCCTTTCAGAGCAGTTATTCTGAGGGTAGGGACTGTGTTCTCTTTACCTTCTACCCCCAGCACCTGTCTGAATGCCCGGATGTAACTGGTTGGCGGGGAAGATTTGCACAGTGAGGGTGTGGCCCACTTCAGCCCACACTGATCTCTCTTTCCTTGGGTTCTTCATCGCTTATTACAGTTCTTTGGCAATTCATCTTACGTGGACTTCCAATAACCTGTTTTTCGTGTTTGAAATTTTTTATTGTTGAGTTTTGGGTTTATATCTTAGTTACAGTATACATTCTCGGAAAGTAGGGAATAAGTTCGAATTTACTGCACATGCAGTCTTACGGAGCAGATATGAAGTCTGCCAATTTTACAGAGGAGAGAGGTTCAGAGAAGCCAAATAACTTGCCTCAGGTCTTGGAGGTGTGATTTGGGGGGTGGGGCTGGGGGGGAGGAAGAGGCAGAGTGGTATGATCAGAGTTGAGCTTCAGGACCCAATCTGTAAAGTTCTTGAATTTGCTGGACAATTACTTTCTGAATGCCTTCTAGGTATCAGGGTTGTGTTTTAGGCACTGGAGATAGCAAGTGAAGACAGCAGATAAAACTCTGCCATCTGGTTCTTGAATTCTAGTAGAAGAGGACAGATCATAGATGCAGTGTGGATTGAAAGAAGAGGCCAGAGGCAAGAGATGTTAGGAGGCTATTCGGGACCTCTGGGCAAGTGGTAGGGAGAGCCAGAACCTGGGAAGCGGCTGAGGGCCTGGAAGTTAGGGTTGCAGTCTTTTGCTATCGCAAAGACACTAAAAATGTCATCTAGTGTCACCTTTTCTCATATTTTAATACCAAAAAGAGTAAGAGGGATGTGACCCTTCACAGCCATTGCCAAAAAAAAGATAGGCATAAACCTAATGACAAGTGTCTGTGTATATACACGTGTATATGGGCAATATACATATATATCTTGTAAGCATATCCTACCACCTTTGTTTTTTCTCATTTCACTGGACTGAGAAAAACTAGCTTGGCAGTTGATCAAACATGGGGAGAAAAAGAGACAAAGGGCCAAAAGTATGTCTGAAATTTCTATCTGGATGGCTCACATGATTAGGATGCCAATTATAGAAAACACAGACAAACAAAAAGGCAACCTTGGGAAAGAAAGCTGGTTTGCGGGGAGACGAGGTATTCTATGTATATATAGAAACACAGAGTCATCGTTGCCTGGAATTGTAGAAGTGAGGCTGCTGGGCTATGATCTATTTCCGTTCCCTCACTCTACCCCTGAGGAGATGGAACTCAGAGAGAGTAAGTGATTTGCTCGAGGTCACACCCATAGTAAGTGCTAGAATTTTTACTATCCTAATGCTCTATAATTTCCTCAACACACTGTTTACTAGTATTGTTGTGGAATGAATAAATTTTATATTTCATGGCACTCATGTAGGAATTCTTTGGTTAAATGTTTGATCCCCCATTACATGCAGACACTGAGCTGTGCACTAGAGAGACCCAGGTGAGTTGGCGTGATCCTTGCCTTTAAGAAGTTAAGAGTCTTGTGTAAATAAATCGCTGCTATCTACTGTGGTAATAGCCCTAATGGTGATCCGTACAAATGGAGCGGGGGCTCAGGAGGAGGGCTCAAGCCTGCTGGGCTGCAGTGGGACAGGTTGTACTCAGAAGTAGCTGTGGAGTTCTCACTTGACGCATGTCTAGGAATCTCCCAAGAAGATGTGGTGAGATGCATCTCTCTCAGCAGAGATGAGAGAACGTGAGCAAAGGCCCTAGAGACGGAAGAGAACTGGCCTGTCTGGGAGCTATGTGGTCTTAGGTGCTGCTGGACTTATACGCCGAGGGGTGGCCGGGGAGGGGGGATGGTGGTGGTGGCCTGAAATGTTGCTGGATCAGGTAATGCAGTACCTGCTGCATCCTAGGGTAGAATGTCAGTTTCATCTTGTAATTAACTATTGAGGAATTTTGTGCAGAGGAGTGATATAGTTAGGTTTTCCTATTTGAACAATCTTTCAGGGTAAAGTGGAAGATAGGTTGAGGTCTACGGGGTGGGTTTGGAGTTGGGAACGAGACTAGTGTCAGAAAAATAGATAAGGAGGCTGCTGGAATTGTCTGGGTAGAAGACACCAAGGGCTTTGCAGTGTTGTGGAATAAACACAGATTTTTTTTTGTAGAATGAGTCAGATCCTGACTCTGGCTCTTCCTATCTCTGTAACCTCTGTCATTTGCCTTCTCTGAACCTCTCTCCTCATCCGTGAGATAGGGGAAATTAATATCTGTCTCATGATTGCATGTGCCTCATACGATTATATGCGGGATAAACGAAATAACCTATGGAGAGAATTTAGCACAATACCTGATACATCATATGCACTCTTCAAATGGTTCTTGCAGTTATATTGTGGTTATCAATAATAAACTTGGAGATTGGGAGGGAATGAAGAGGGTTAGGAGAGGTGTTTGGGAGGTAAAGTTGGCAGGCTGATACTAGATGTTGGGGGTAAGGGAACAGAAGGAACTTTGGAAAACTCCCAGGTTTCTGGCTTGGCAAGGCGTAGATGAGGCAGGGATATGGGGTTTGGTGGGTGGGTAAGTTGGGGATGAGGAAGACATGTTGAGTGTGGAGAACCAATGGGCCATCTGCTGGTGGTGGTAGATGTGGGTCATGAGTCAGTAGTTGAAGACAGGTGGCCAATGTGATGCCCCAGGAGATTCTGTTGAGTGAGGGTGGGAGAGCTTTCAGAGCTGTGGGAAACACCAGAATTTAAGGGGCAGGTGGAGAAAAGGGAGCCAGAGATGTGCACAGAGAGGCAGGAGCCGGAACCAGGGAAGGGGTTGGGGTGGGAGACCTGGATGCATTTCAGGAAGTAGATGATCACCATGCCAAATGCTTCAGAGAGGTGAGGTGTGTAATACGGGAGATGGAATATTCTCATTGGGCTTGTTTGCTAATCAGAGCTTAGGGAGAGCGGTGAATGGGGCGTTTGGGAAGTGGAGACAGGGAGTATAGACTGCTTACTGAGGGACAATCAGAAGAGAAGGGGAGGACAGATACACAGTGGCAGTTAGAGGTACACGGGTAGGGCCAAGAAAAGGCGATTCCTTTTTGTTTGATCTTGGTTTTTTTGCTTCCATTTTTTTTTTTTTTTAAGATGGGAAAGACTTGGCACGTTTATATGAGGAAGGGAAGGAGCCAGCAGGGAGTTTGAAGGAAAGGGAGGGCGTGAAGGACAGAGCAAGGTCCAGGAGGAAGCAGGAGGTGAGGGAATGGAGAGTAGTAGACACGCTGTGATTGGGAGAAACACTTCCCTGAGAAACCACAGGGTAAACAGAGGCAGTGGTGTATTTGAAATGCTGTCTTTAAAGGCTATGTAGCGGGCGTCTGGGCGGCTCTGTCAGTTAAGCTTCTGCCTTCAGCTCAGGTCATGATCTCAGGGTCCTGGGGTTGAGCCCCGCATCGGGCTCTCTGCTCAGTGGGGAGCCTGCTTCTCCCTCTCCCTCTGCTCCTCCCCTGCCCTCGTGTGCATGCACTCTCTCTCTCTCTCAAATAAATAAATAAATACATAATCTGTAAGAAAGAAAAATAAAAAGAATAAAGGCTACTGTAGCTACCATGTTAATTACTCAGCATGTAGATACAGACCTGTATGCCTGTGGCGCCTCCTGATACCCTTTTCCCTCTGTTTGCCTTCCAGTTGAGGACTCCCTGTGTCACTTCCAGCCCCCGAGCCTCCTGAGGACCTCAGAGGTGGAAATGAGAGGTTCCGAGGATGCGGCAGCTGGGACAGTGTTACAGCGGCTGATCCAGGAACAACTGCGGTATGGCACCCCGACCGAGAACATGAACTTGCTGGCCATTCAGCACCAGGCCACAGGGAGCGCAGGACCCGCCCACCCCACCAACAGCTTTTCTTCCACGGAAAACCTCGCTCAAGAAGACCCACCAATGGTCTACCAGTCGGCACGCCAGGAACCGCAGGGTCAGGAACACCAGGTGGACAATACGGTGATGGAGAAACAGGTGCGGTCCACGCAGCCTCAGCAGAACAACGAGGAGCTGCCCACTTACGAGGAGGCCAAGGCGCAGTCCCAGTTCTTTCGGGGCCAGCAGCAGCAGCAGGGGGCTGCCGGCCATGGTTACTACATGGCGGGGGGCAGCAGTCAGAAGGCCCGGACTGAGGGGAGGCCCACGGTGAACCGTGCCAACAGTGGACAGGCGCATAAGGACGAGGCGCTGAAAGAACTCAAGCAGGGCCACGTCCGCTCTCTCAGTGAGAGGATCATGCAGCTGTCGTTGGAGAGGAATGGTGCTAAGCAGCACCTCCCTGGCTCAGGGAATGGAAAGGGGTTCAAGGCAGGAGGGGGACCCTCCCCAGCCCAGCCTGCAGGGAAAGTGCTGGACCCCCGGGGTCCTCCACCTGAGTACCCCTACAAGACCAAGCAGATGATGTCCCCCGTCAGCAAGACCCAGGAGCATGGACTTTTCTACAGTGACCAGCACCCAGGGATGCTCCATGAGATGGTCAAGCCTTATCCTGCTCCTCAGCCTGCGAGAACGGAAGTGGCTGTCCTACGGTACCAGCCGCCCCCAGAGTACGGGGTAACGAGGTGATTAGCTATCAAGCCACGGGTTTAACCTGGCTTTTTGAAATTCAGTGATCATGTTCTCAGCACTTGTTATTTTCAAGGCGGGTTGGGTTTTAGCCACTGGGTTTTTTTTGTTGTTGTTGCGCATGATACTTAATAAGCCACTTTTGGGCCAGAATACGTAGAGTGAAACAGAACAGAGATCAATGGAGGATTTTCTCCAAATGTAACAGAAGGCAATTGGGGCTTTATGAATTTAGGGGAGGAGCCTCAGCTGTTGACTGTCCTTGGGAGCTCTGCCTAGTGGCCAGGCAAAACAGTAATTTTCCTGGCTGGCTCTGTGGAGAGCGTCCAGACTCCTGGAGCATATTATTACCGTAGGGTTTATATGGAGCTTTTCTTCATTGTAGATTTGAAAGGAAAATGTAGTCTGAATGCTAGAACAGAGGAGTTAAAGGGGCCATAGAAATCTTAGAGTCTCACCTCTGTATTGAGCAGATGAGACACTAAAGCCTGGAGAGACTCCTACATTTCCATAATCTGCTACTCTGAGGCTGTTGGAGCTACGTTCCAGTGTCCTGACCGACCACATCTCTTCCCTCCACTGCCCTTATTCTAATCCCTCTTCCAATGATGGCTGGATTCAGCAACACTTCCCGAGTGTCTCCTTTGTGCGGCCTTGTACCAGGTTCAGAGATAAAGAAGGGCTCCCCGCCCCCTCAAGGACCTTAAGGCACTGTCCTGGGGGGGCCAGCACCTGAGCCCATCACTGCTCTGTAGTGGGCTGTTTGAAGACAGTATGCAGAGTGCTCAGAACCAGAGAGATCCTATAACTCACAACCGGAGGCACTGGAGAGAGCCCCGCAGGGGAGGTGAAAGCCAAGTTGGGTCTCGAAGGACCAGTAGTGGGGGAAAGCGTGCGAAGAGATGGGGTAGCGGGACGCACTATGCAAGGGGGAATGCCACTGGTTTGGTCTGGAACGCGCCGAGGTACCACAGGTGGGTTAGGAGGGAGTGGCCAGCGGACAGGGAGCTGTGATCGGCTGGTGAAGGTCTTTGGGAGTCCTACTGTGGAGTTTGGAATTTAGCCATAAGCAATTGGGAGAGCCAGTATTTTCACGGAGAGACTCCGTTGGTGTTTATTAGGCTGACTTTGGTGGCAGTGAAGGATGGAACAGAGGAACGGGACCAGAGGCCATGAGGACCTTCAGGGGCAATTTCAGTAGTCCAGCTAAGAATTGGTGAGCACGGCCTAAGTTGGAGGACGGACGTGTAGGGGAGCATTATGCGCTGTGAGAGGCAGAGAAGTAACATTGGCAGGCTTTGATGGCCGATTAGACACAGAAGGTGAGAAATAATAGGGCAGTTGGAAATCAAGCTCTCAAGAGAGAAATTGGGTCTAAAGGTACAAATCTGGGAGTTACCAGCATCTCGATGTTGCTGAGCTTCTTGGGGAGAGCGTGGAGCAGGAGAAGAGAAGGCAGGTGACCACTGCCTATTATTGGCTGTGTCTTCATTCTCACAAAGGGCCTTATTTGTCTGTTTCTAAATCAGATGAGTTGAGTTTTCCCTGGGTGACCCCTGCAACTGTGTGCAGGGCATACCTTGGCTGTACATCTTCTGAAAAGGCAGTGATTGGGCCTTGGCAGAGGGAGAGAGCTGGCTGACCTGCCCTTTACTTCGCAGCTGCAGACACATTTCCCTGCATATCAGACTGGGAATGCCAGCTTGGAAGCAGGACAGCACCTTTGAGACCTCTGACAGGCTGCAGACCTCATTCTTCCTAAAGGCGCCATAGTCTGACCCCACTGAGGAGTCCAAGGTGGGGCCTGCAGGGCTCTTGTTTCTTACCTTTTATAGTTCCTTAAGCCACAGGAGATATTTAAACTTTAAAACTATCGGGTTTGAAGAAGGAGGGGAAAAGTCTTCATATCTCTGGCATCTATCTGCCACATTGATTCAAGAGACTTTGTTTAAAGTTATCTACGATGTTTATCTCAGGATCATATTTTTTCACATTTTTCCTGAACATTTGACTCAGCCTCTAGAGATTGATAGAAAGTGGGGACATCCCCGAAGGAAGTCTGTTTGTTCTCTTTGGCTTTACAGCATTGCGTAACGTGGATCATTTTGCTTTTTGTCATCTGGCAGTAGGTGTGATATGAGGTGGGAGACAGGGTGAGGGGGGAAAGGAAGCACCAATAGGAGAGCTACCCAGTTATTTGTGGAAAGTGTCATTTGTCTCAAAGTTTTGACGTCAAAAAGAAGAAATGTATGAGGGATCCAAGCTAATTGCCGGGCTTGGCAGCCAGATTGACATGGAACATCAGCATGGCCCAGGAGACGTAACAGGCCGGCCATTGAGGCTTGGCCCCAGAGCTAAAAGGCCCCTTTGTGAGCCGGGCCATGGCTAGCCAGCATGGTTCCAACGGCGCAGCCCTGGGCTGGCAGAGTCAACAAAGTTGTATCCACATCAGCCCTGCTGCGGACACATCCAGCGTGGTCTGAACTCCACGGGTCGGATCTGAAACTCACAGTGTGTGATGTTCAAGTTTCCTTTGACCCAGGAGATGAGCAGGGCTCCTTTTAATTTCATGGATACGTTCCCCTGTGCCTAAAGGGTTATCTATTTGTCATTCATGGCGATGGTTTCGGAAGCTGCAGGCTGTGGGGTCCGTACATCACAGACTCCTGGCCACGAAGGAAAGGCCACTGAGTGAGATCATGGAGTCCAATCTCCTGGCCCTTTACATTGCTCAGACTTCACTGCTTTTTGCCTACCGATGGAAAGGTCCAAAAGACAAGCAAATGACAGAAGGAGGAAGAACTCAGAGTTCTTGCCTTCATTACTGACTCACCATAGCTTATAAATTCACCCGCCCTGAGCTGCTAAAGATGAAGATGTGTGGTGAGTTTATTGTAAAGCACTTTAGTCTCCTTTGGTGGGAAACCCAGGGAGAGGCTATCAGTCACAGCCTCGTTGACTTGACCAGCTTGGCCCTTGTCGTGGGCGAGCTAGTGAGGCTGGCAGAGATGTGGAGACTAAGGCCCTGCTGAAGTGGCTGGTGGGGACCTCCAGGGAACGGGAGCTGGCCATTGAGAAAGGCTCTGGTTTTATTCCTGCTCCGTCTTCCTTTTTCTTCAACCTGAAAGTGGTAATGGATATAAAGGAGGACAAGGTGAGAATTGGACAGGTTGTTCTATGTAGAATTGTGCTTTAAAAAAAAAGCCAGTATTTGGATGTTAATTCTGATGCACTTTGTGGAAGGAGCATTATAGAAGCAGTGACTTGGCTTACGGGGCTGTACCATGAGTGGAAGTGAATGCCCGAGGCTGAGCTGATTGCTATCAGAGCAACTGGGAAGACATTAGTCAAGTGCATGTTTGCTTTGCAAAGAAATCGGCCCATATTTCCAAAAGTGGAAACCGAAGATGCCAAAAAATTACTTAAAATAGCCTTCTTTCTTAATACAACTACTTTAACATTTTCCTCTACATGTTGATTTTTTTTCCCATGTTATCATCATAGATTATATTTGGTATAGTATCTTAGCTTGTTTTCTTTCGACAGTTTGCACTTGTTTTCCTCACCATCCTTTCTATTGCTGCGTAATATTTTGTAAAGTATATAATTTACATTATCTTGTCTACAAATAATGTAGTGAATATCATCATGCATATCAGATTTTCCATGCCCAGACCCCTGACCTCTGGCCCCTAACCTGCCTCCGACCCTAACCCTAACTCTGACCCTGGTCTTAGCCCTGACCCTGGCTCTGGGAGGCTGGCTTTCTGAACGCATGATGGGAGGGCCTGAGAGGCAGCCTGGTTGTCCTGGAGAAGACCCCAAACATTTAAGACTCGGTAATATTTCTGAAAATTGGTGTGAAGGTGGAGATAAAAACAGAAAGACCAACTGAATGTCTGTTTAAAGGGTGCTTGGAGTCCCAGGTCCCCTTCTTGCCTCAGCTCGTGAACGGCTGCCATGTCTGTTCTCGCCCCAGCAGAAGTTGGGGGCTCTGTTCTCTGGAGGGGTCTCTGGACTTTTGCTTCACTTCTTTAGGAATCATTATTTAGAGTTGAAATTATTGGGTCCATTGTAACAAACATTTAATGATCCGTGATACCAGATAACTTGGTAAAAAATATTACAGTGCATGTGTCCCTGCCCTTTGACCAACATTAGTCATTGTAATTACAAAACCTCTGCTAATTTAATGGGCAGGTAGTGTTAATTCTTTATTTTACTTTGCAATTACTAGCTAGGTTATTTGCGGGGGTTAATTTAATGGTTAGATTTGACCTTGCAAATGAGCTGTTTGTGTCTTCTGTTTGTATGATCTATATATTACAGTGGATTCAGAACGAACTTAAACTTGTGTTCTCTAACGCCTGCCCTGATCTTCCAGCTTCTAGAACTCCATCCGTACCCTTAGCAGGTGGCAGTGGAGTAGGCGTGCTGAGGCAGCACTGGGACTAAAGCTTCGTTGCCTGCCTGTGCCGGGCACTCTGTGCGGGTGAGCTTCCTCAGTCGTGACAGCACTTCCCAGGGGGGCTGCTGTCACAGTCCCCGCTGGATGGTAGGGGGACCCATGATGTTCATGGTAAGCACTCAGGCTTAGACGTAAGCGTAGGGAGTTAGATTTACCAGCTTTCCAGGAGCAAAGAGTGGCAACCGTTTATTAACATTTTATCCATCTATGAATGTACTAATTGGATTTTTGGTATGTAAATGGATACCTTATAAAGGCACGAAATGATGATGTTTGACCCAGCCCTTTGTCCGGGGCTGATAAAAGCATCTTACAAGATGATGTCAAGCACGAGGTGCTGTGGACTTCCTTGCACGGAGAAGCTTGCTCGATTCCCCCTGCCCCACCCCTGGGGAGCAGCCATCTCCGCCACTCTTCTTCCCAACGGGGCAGGGGCTAACAGTTTCCTGCATTCAGAGAGGGCATGTGCGGTGTGACTAATGTCCTAAATCACTCATATTTTCCTTCAAAAATGCACTGTGCATTTTTCCCCAGAGAAGCCTCCAGGGTTGGTTTTATTTAGGATAGATGACATCCTCTGGGAACATGCCAAATGAGGGTACAGTGAGGAGGGAGGGAGCAGAAGGGGACATAGCCAAGGAGTGCTGTGACAAATTAAAGAGAGAGAACACCTCTCCCCAAGAAACTCATGTTGATCCAACTGTGCAACCAGAGTGCAGTTTAAACCATGAACAAGCACAGAGATAGGTGCCCAAGAGCAGGGCTTACTTGGTGGGCTTGGGGTTTGGAATGTGCTGTATTACAGGAAAGAATGTTTGGTGGTCCCATCTTACTTCGGATTGGAAATGTCTGGAGGAGGGGAGAGAATTTTCAGAGTATGTTTGCAGAGTGGTAGTTTGCAGTTTATACAGTTATGAATATGAATTGCTATGTAGGACAAAAGATAAGCCAGATAAGCTTGTTGGATTAAAAACTATGTGTTGCTCTTAACAAAAATAAGGCTATGGAGCCTTATTTAAATTCCACCAGCTAAACATGTGTTTTGAATACCAGCATTAGAACTCCGGAGTTTCTACAGCTTTTAAGCTGGATTATGGCTGGATGAGCCAAGTAACTACATGCTGTTTATTCTGAGAAACAGCTCTGCAGTATGGGAATTTCAAAGGCTAGGGTCAAGTTCAGGTTACTTTCTTAGGAAACCTACCACAGTTCCAGGTATAATGCATGAAACCAATGACTTTTTCAAACAAGAGGATTGCCTCTATCCGTCCTGCATAGAAATAAATCTGATCTTAGTTTGCACAAGACTTGAGTCTTACTTTGGGCATTCACAAGTCTTACCGGTGTCTGCACACCCAACGGGATCCCGGGGGGGAGGATCTGGGTTCGGGTGAAGATTTGAGGGGTTTTGAGTTCTGGCTCTTCCATTTTAGAGTGAGTTGTGTAGGTTCTCTGAGCCTCAGTTTCCCTATCTGCAAATTGTTACAGCTCATTTTTCCTAACACCCATTTTCTCCCCCCAACAAAGAAAAAGAAGGAAAGGAGAAATTATCTGTAGTTCCACTATCCAGAGATAGCCAGAGTTAAGTACTCTGTTCACTGTGTTGTTTTGACGATCAGAAAATCAGAAGAGAATATTCTAAGTGGGAAAACTCTATGTAAATAGGAGGTATTTTTGCTGAAGGACAGGTCTTAACACTTGAACCTCTTCACCACGGACCAAGAAGCCCTTTATTATTTCATCTTGTTTTTAAATTCTTTTATCTCATCTCGTTTACTTTCTCTGATTATCAAAGTAACGATGAGGATTTTTTGGCTTATCTTTAGTTTCTAATTTTTCTACAGTGTACATGTATCTAAGTAATCTTAGATAATGAATTTTTTAAAAAGTAGCCAGATGTGTTCATTGTAGAAATTTTATAAAGAAAAAAAGGACAAGGAAGAAAAATCCATAGTCCCATCACCTAGCATTAGCCACTCCAACCTATAGTCATATTTCCTTCTAGTCATTTTTCTGTGCATTGTGTTTCACACATACTAGGTGAAATCCTAATATGTATAGGTATGATTTTTTTTAAAAAATCCTTTCTTAGGGACTAAGCGAAAACTTGTTGAACTGAATTGTTAATGTCAATAAACTGGAAAAAGTTGTTTTGATTTTATGTCTCTATTAATAAGTTTGCTTTGGACAATGTATTTACTGCCTGCATTTTCTCTTTTGAATTCTTTGATCACATCCTCCATCTATTTATCCATTGATGTTTATTTTCCTGCCACGGTTTGAAAAATTTTTAATTGTTGATTGTTAATCACACGAGCCAAATTTATTAAATGTTAGCATGATGGCCTAATTGCAGATGAACATATAGTTTCATATATTGAACGTAACTTGCTGATCACCCTTGATGCTTGGGGGTGTGGGGAGAGCAGAGAGGGAACTGACTGCTGGTCTCTTTGCATGAATTACTCTGATGGTCACTGAATTCTGGAATTATCTCCCAAAACAAGGCCTTTTGGTGTACATTCAGTATGGTCTACAGCAGTGCTGTCCAACAGAAGTATAGTTATGAGCCACACGTGTCTACTTAAAAATGTTCTAGTAGCCACATTTTTTAAAAGTTAAAAGAAAACAAGTGAAATTAATTTTAAAACATAGTTGAGTTAACCCGTTAAAAGCATATTTTTAAAAACATGTTTTAGGGGCGCCTGGGTGGCTCCAAAGGTCAAGCGTCTGCCTTTAGCTCAGGTCATGATCCCAGGGTCTTGGGATTGAGTCCCGCATGAGGCTCCCTGCTCAGTGGGGAGTCTGCTTGCCTCCTCCTCTCTCTGCCCCTCCCCTCCAGCTCATGCTCTCTCTTGCTCTCTCTCAAATAAATAAATCTTCGAAAAATTAAAAAAAAACATGTTTTAGTTAGCTAAAACCATTATCATTTCAACAGGTAATCACTATAAAAAACTATTAATGAGATATTTTACATTTTTGGTACTAAGTCTTCCGATTTTGATGTATATATTCTACACTTCCTGCACATTTCAATTCAGACTAGCCGCATTTTAGGTGTTCGGTAGCACATGTAGCTCGTGTAGCTAGCTCATGGCTACTCTTTGGGACCGCACAGGTCCCAAAGGAGGTAAGACTGTGTCTGTGTCGAGAGAGAGTGCCCTGACATGTCCAGACATCATCTTGAAACGAGCTCTTGTTCTGTGTTGTACGCCAGGAAGCCTCTTCAGAAGCCAGAGGTTCTGTGGCGCTAGCGTGAGCTTTGATCCCTTACTGAGGTCGAGGATTAGGGACTGCAGTTCTCATCCCATGGTGTTTGAAGAGGAAGGGACACTCAGGGGTGGTTCTTCTTGCCTTTCTCCTAACACCGATTATCACTGTGTGGTAACGACAGAGACTGTAACAGGTATTAAGTACTTCCCTCAAGATAGACACGGTATGCCATGCTTTATATGCCTTATCTCATTTAATTCTCGCAACAACCCCGTGAGGTAGGTATGATCATCTCATTTAAAGGTGAAGAAGTTAGAGACTCGCCCGTGGGTCCATGGTTAGAAAGAAGCGGAGGCAGAGAAAAGAGACCCCATACTGAGGAACAGTGCTCTCCTGTACTAACATAGGAGGTAGCCCCTGTGTGGTGGGAGTATGGTGGGTTCTAGACTGCCCAGTTCAAAGCCCTTGTTTTTTGCCTTGTAGTGAGATCTCAGCTTTGTGAAACCTAAAGTTTGCATACTTTAAAAATAGGATAGTGTATGCATGAGAGCAGTGAATGCCCCATGTTTATGAGAAATCAGTGACATAGTGGATGTGACATGCTAATGTGGCACATTATGTCCAGGTGTCAAGTAAATACGTAAGATTATGAACGAGCTTGTGTGTGAAGGCTTGCGGTATGCACAGAGGAACAAATGGGCTGGTGCTTAGATGTCACCAATGACCCTGTTTCCCCAATCCAAATAACACTGTCACTCCCATTTTGAGCTGCATTTTGTGGTCCCAAATACATAAGAAGGGCAGTGATGGGGCTCCTGGGTGTCTCAGTTGGTTAAGTGTCCGACTCTTGATTTCGGCTCAGGTCGTGATCTCAGGGTCCTGGGATGAGCCCCGCATTGAGCTTCACGCTCAGCTGGGGATCTGTCTCTCCCTCTGCCCCTCGCAGACCCTCCTCCCACGCTCATGTGTGCATGCATGCACACTCTCTCTCTCACCCTCTTGCAAATAAATAAATAAATAAATAAATAAATAAATAAATAAATAAAATCTGTAAAAAAAAAAAAGAAGGGCAGTGACAAGGAGTTATGTTATTATATTGGCAACATCATGATTTGAGATTCTACCTAGAACCAATTATCCAGAACCAATCTAAACACCAGAGGTCCCTTCTTTAATAATACAATGTTGAGGGTTTGGCCATTATTTTGAAAGCACATTAAGCATATGTGGTCTCCCAACTTGCTCTTGGGCTTAGGGGCCAAATCAGCTGACACAAATGTATTGGGTACCAACCTAGTTTAAGTCATCATTTTCTACCCTCAAAAAACATGCATGCTAAAAATTTGGGAGAAAAGACAAATGTATGAAAAACTACATAATATTACATTTAAATAAAAATTCAGGAGAACAAAAGACTTGATAAAGGCCAGTGGTAGTAGGTTGTCAGGATTGTGATTTAGGCCGCTTGTAAGTTTGGAGGAAAGAAATGGGTACCAATTCTGGGGTCGGGCTATGTGCAGCATGGCCCAGGTCATTGACAATAACGGGCCAGTCTGTAAGACTTCCCTCCATGACCCCCATAATTTCTCATAGATGTGACTCTTTAAATGCTGTTTTTTAAATGCATCACTGTGGACTTAGCTTTGCTCAGACATATTTAAGTAACTGGTCAGTTACTGGTCAGTTGGGTGGCACTTGGGAAAAGGTCACTCTCTGCGCTGTTCTGAGGCTCGCTGAGGTCCTTGAGAAAGGAGCAGGACCTGCGCGGGGTACCTGCCCTGGTTTTTGTGAGCATTAAGTAAGTGGAATGTGGTGCCTCACAGATAGCAGGGACCCACGATAAGTGCTAGCTGAATGCTCGCTGGAGACAAGACACTAGCCTGTGAAAGACAATAATGTGAAATGTAAGGAACAGTCCACAAGAAGAACTCAGAGGTAAATTTCCAGCCTCCGTGCTTCCCCTGAGGCTGCTCAAGCCTGCAGAAGGGGTGGTGCTTTTGTGTTGGGGTGTAATTGTGGACACCTTACTGTGGTGTAGTTGCTCCTTAGTGGGCCCCAGGAATCCAGGAGCAAAAGACCAAAGAGTGGTTGCCTTCCCTCCCTGCTCTCACCAGGATAGGGCAATAGTGAACCCTGTGGACTCTCGAATCAAAAAGCCTGGGTGTGGATCTCCTTTATGTTCCTGTTCTCTCTGTTCTATTTTGTAAGTTACCGTCCTGTGCTTTGTTTTTCTCATCTAAACGGGCTGATAATGAGACCGATTTTAGAAGGCAATTATAAAGGTTAAAATGAGATGCTGAATGCAAAAAGTGCTCAATAATTGTTAGCCGTAACAGAAAAAATGTATTGGACTTATGCATGCCATGCTCGGTGCTAGGCTTTTCATTAGGGGCTGTGGGATTCAGATGATAACAGTAATGGTGATTATAGCTCACATTTGTCCAGTGCTTACTTTGTGCTGGCCTTTATACATATTATTAACCCCTTAAGTCCTTTAGCATTGAGCTAAGTAGTACATAGTCTCAGGAAGTCAAGACACGTGGTATCAAATAAGCTAGCTCTGTGACTTCACAGAAGGAAGTCAGGCTCACAAGTAGATAATTATAGCAAAGAATTCTACTTGCAGGTGTTTCTCAATGCATATTGGTTCCCATCCCATCTTTTTCCCTTTTCTTTGTATCCCCATTGCTTGGGATGTGGCCAATCAAGAGCATTATCTTTGGAAGCTGAAGATAGGTTGTTTCTGGTATGATCTCATGAGAAATTGTCCTGTTCTGTCCCAACACTCTTGCTGCCCTCATTTATCCTAAGCCCAAATCTACCTGGTCCAGATCTTTGATCTCACCAACCCATTGGCAGAGTAGTGGAGCCAAGGAATAGAAGTTTGCTGTCCTACCTGCACATCATCCATTGTGCTGTTTATTCAGTGTGTAACTCAGTTATTTATGAGGCCAGTGTTCTCTTTAGTAGAAGAGTTCCCATTTTGAAAAAGTAGTTCTTTTCTGTCCCCTAACCTTCGCAAACACCCTTTTCCTGCATTGCCACTCGGGTGACTAGTCCCCATCATGGATGACTTAGGCTGGCATTCAGGAAACACTTCCTTTTTGTTCTAGATCGGAAAAAGATGAGAAGATAAGCCCACAGTTGACCATAAGTGAGTCCCAAATCCGAGAGTTTAATGAATGTTAAAAGATAGAAGCCCCAACCCATAGTTGCCTGGGCCAAAGGGAGGCCCCATGCTTCAGACAGTAGGGATGCAGGGTCATCTGTGCCCACCTCGGCCCCAAGGAGACATGCTACATTTGTCCTTTGCCTTGGATAAAGTGTGAAGGGAATATCTGGGGCTGGGAATGGACATCTGCCTTTGAATGGAGGCCGTGTAAGGTGTGGTGTTTTGCCTCTTGCCAAGGCAACCTTTTTCCATGAAAAATACCCTGTAGGATTTAGCCAGCCTGTAGGAATGCACTTGCTCAGTAACAGATCTGGGAGCCCACTAAGGAATCAAGAACCGAATTGAGCTCCACGGTTCTCCACCTTGCCTCGGGGAACTTAGAACCTAGCTGTTTGAATGGGAAATGGAAGGGGCTTTCTGATTGAAGGCATAAGGAAATCTAGTTGGGAAATATCTTCCAAGCTGAGGTTGAGAGACCTGGTGTTCGTTACCATAGCAAGGCCTGTGGGAGGTCACGTTGTTAGGATCTGCTGGATTGCTTCTGAGGTCGTCTTTGAATGTCTGCATATCCATGTAGGGAGGCCTAAAGTGACCCCTGTCAAATTTCCTTCTAGAGTGCGACATGGAGCTGCCAGGAGGAATCCTGGCTACAAGAGATGCTTACAAAATGAGTGATACAGAGGCCGACAGGGTCCCAGAATATTCCAGCAAGTATATTTAAAAGGAAAATAGAAGGCCAGGCGGCCTCCTGGGCAAAGCAGGGGGAGCTCTGAGAGCTTTGGCTACAGCTAGCCACGAGGAACGGGAGGCGACACAAGTAAGCATCAAAGACTGGAAGTACCAGTTAGCTGGATCTCCAGAGGACTCTGCCCTGTGATACAGAATGTGGGTGATTCAGGGGTGCTGATAATTCTTCGCACTCCAGTTCCCAGACTGAGACCTAAAAGGTTAGGGAGGTCAAGAAGTCCCAAGTCTGCAGAAGAAAGGCAGCTGTGGTTGGAGAACTAGCCACCATGACCGTCTTTGCTGCTTATACCTACAAGAGTTGTTGGTAGGAGCCCTTGGCGTAGGCTGGGAGAAAATATGATGATTCTTATGGAACAGGTAACAGAATAGTGAGGTGGGAATTGTTGGGGAGTGGAACTCGAGATGGCAGCTCACAGTTTCAGATAGGGGAGCTAGAGCCCGGGCTTTGAACCATCTTTATAGCGTGGCTAAGATCCCCAGACCTCCTCATCCCAGCAGATCAAAACAAAAGACTTGTCTCTTCCTAAAGACTTGCCCATTTCATTGGATGGTACCCCCTGTCCATTTGTGCGAAACCCCAAATGTAGGAGTGATGTCTAAATTTTCCTTCCCTTCTCTCTCGCTGTCCATGATCTATCCGGATGTATCCCAGATCCATCCCTAATTGTCCTTCTGCTACGGCCTCGTGAGACTCCCATCAGTTCTCACCGAGACCACAGCTCGGCCTCCCTGTGGGGCGCCCTGCGTCCCTTCCTGCCCCTGTGCATCTCATCTCTGCACCACTCCGTGGGGCAGCTCCTCCAAGGCCAAGGGCTACACCCCGAGGGCAGGGTTGGCCTTGGCTTACAAAGGCCCTTGCCCATCGTTCTCTCTGGTCTTACCTTGTTCCGCTTTTGCTGGCCGTGCTTCATATCCACAAGTCTGCCTGTGCTAAGTCCTGACTTAGGCCCCATACACTAGGCGATTCCCCTACCTGGAACGCTCCTCTGCCTCCTCCTTGACCCCCTTGCCCCAGCCACTGGCTCCTTCTTGTCTGTCATTCAGACTTCAACTCAGGCACCCACATCCCCTTCCCCTCTCAGAATGAACTAGCCACTTGGTCCCTCGCTGTCACATTACCTGGTTTTGTTGGATGGATCACCTGTGTCCATCCCCGAGAACGTAAGCTTCGTGAGAGCAGGGCCCTGGCACCGCCCCCCCCAGCCACCCCAACAGTGCTGATCCAGAGGGAGAACACATTACCTATCTGTGGGTGAGGGCCTGGACACAGACGTGCGCGGTGGCCTGTGGCAGCGATAGGCCGGCTCTTGCTGGGACTTTGTCCTCCCACTGCTTTCCTGGGGTCTGATGCCTGGTCTCCGCTTCCCTTGCAGCCGCCCCTGCCAGCTCCCTTTCCCGTCGACCATGCAGCAGCACAGCCCCATGTCCTCCCAGAACCCCCCGGTCAGCGGGCCGCTGCACTCCGTGTCCTTGCCACTTCCGCTGCCCGTGACCCTGGCGGCTCCGCAGCCCCCGCCGGCCGCCTCGCCCAGCCAGCAGCTTGGGCCTGATGCCTTCGCCATCGTGGAGCGAGCCCAGCAGATGGTGGAGATCCTAACCGAGGAGAACCGGGTGCTTCACCAGGAACTTCAGGGTTACTATGACAATGCCGACAAGCTCCACAAGGTATGTGACTTCCCGAGGGAAGGAGAGGGAGAAGAAGGTTCTCTGGGAGGGTCAGAATTTTTTACCCACTCATCAAGGGGGGGATGCCCTGACCCACGGGCCCTCAGTGACCCCTTTTTATGCCAGGTGCCGTGCAAAGCTTTAGGGAGACAAATAAATAGGAGAAGCTTACAGTCCAAAAGAGGGAGCGTCCCCTGAGCTCATCCTTGCAGTGGAATGTCAGGCGGGTTGCAGGAGGTACAGGTACGGGGGGAGGGGGATGGCCTCAGAGTTCAGTAGTATCCCCCCGGGTGGACGGTGTGGAAGAGGGAACACCCAGAGGAACACAGAGGAATGGGTTGAGAGAGACAGGTCTGTCTTTACATCCAGGGTTCTCAGACAGGAGCCAGGTGATCGCCATGTGGGTTTCATTAGCTGGTCTCTGCAGAAAGCAGCATGGCCTCAAGACCGCAGGTAGAGTCCGAGCGACTGCCTGCCGTCCATCCTTCTGTTTGGCGTTTGTCAGGTGGGGAGATGCCGCTCGATTCCAGCCTATGTTGTCATCACGGGAATATCCGAGTGTGCGGCAGCCTTCATGCTTAGGGCTTTATGCCGAGAGCCACAGTCAGTGGGAGAACTTCCAGCAAGATGAACTGTCATAGGCAGTGATTTCACGATGCCCCACGTGTCAGCACCTGAAATGCTTCCAGTCGCACAGAAGAGGTGAGGGGGGCAGAGGCACTAGGCTGTTTGAGAGCAGGAGAGCCACAGGGCCCTAGAGTTTCCTTTCTGGAGACCTGGAGGCCTGCGTGGTGGGAGTGATCTTATAAGAGCCTAAGTACCTGGCTCTGTCCTGGACACTCGGGGGCTTTTATAAAGAGAAAAGGTAGGAATATAAACCCCGCCTGACTACAGGAGCATTGCCATTTGGTCCCAGGTGACAGTTAATGCTCCTGGCTGGCTGGCCCGCATAGCGTTCCTCTCTCAGGTGAGGCGTGGTCTTTTTGCTGGTCGGTGTTTCAGAGTAGTGAGTGTCTCTGATTTCCTGGAAGTACACAGCTGGGAGCAGTGGGTTTGATGGTGCAAATGTTCACAGGCAGAATCTGCCCCAGCACGTTCGTGCAGAGCTTCCACCGAAACGGTCTGGAGCTCCCTGGAGTCAAGACCAGACTTGGCTCAGAGAGCTCTGGATGCCTTTCCTGGAAGGGAAAAAATGAGAGCCAGAGAGAAATGGGCTGCCTGAAGTTTGCAGCCTCACTCCCACCCTGGTCGGACCCCCGAAGCTGGGAAACAAGCTCGCTGTCTCGTGGCCTTGGCTGTAAGTCACTGCTCAGGCCCAAGCTTGCCTCTGACACCTCTGGGGGCAGCTTCCTTCTAGAAGCAGTCTGCACATTGGGAAGGAGCTCCCCAGCCCCTCCTGGGAAAGAAGTCGTTCTTTCTTCTCCCTAATGAAGCCCTGTGGCAGACAGGTTCAGGAGTTATGCAGACCCACCTGAGGGCAGTTTGGTTCTGGGTCTTTCCACATGGATGTCTTTGAATGGTAACGTGGAAGGCACAGAAATTGGGAGGTCTTGTTATTCTTCATTGACTTGTTTTATTAACATACACTTTTTACTGACCTGTCACAAGCATCTCATTCTTGATTTCGGTGCACGTTTCTGTTTTGAAAAACCAAATCAGTCTCCCAGTGACTCAGCTTCCTGGCACAGGGGATGATTCTTAAATTTAGTGGCCAAAAGGATTTTGATGATTGAAAAAGGAAAAATCAAAAGCTGTTACCCTTCTGGAACTCAAAACTCCTTTAGTCCCTTGAATATTATAAATGGTTCTATGGTTATTCCATGTCATTAATCAGTCATATGTCCAACTGGAATTGTCAGTTCGAACACGCAGATTTTGATGGAGACTGCTGTGTTCATCACTAGTCCCCTAGCTGTGGTCAGCAACTAGGAGCGAGAGACACAACGGCTGCCTGAAGGCTGTGACTTAACATTTCGAGGCTTGTGTCCCCGAGGTGGGCCTTGTCCCAAGTCCTCCCTGCTCATGGGCAGCCCTGCTTGGCCGTCTGTCAGCAGGTCTGGGGAGAGGACTGTTGGATGAGGTGACAACCTCACTTCTCAGCAAGGATGACCCTGCTTTGGGTGGAGACACATACAGCGCCGAAAGATGGGGCCACCATGTGCCAGCAATAACATCCAATCCAGGATCCTCGCAGTGTTGGGAGCCCTCGCAGGATTCATTGTAAGGGCAACACCAGAAATAGATGAATTTTTAATGACAGGCCTTAGCCTATGCATCCTGTGCCAGGAACACAACGGGAAAGAATGACTAAACGTGGAGCCTGCCCGAGCGCAGCCTGGTTAGGAAGACCCTGTTTCCAGAGAGGCACAAGGTGGTGATTATCACTGCTAGTGTTGGGATGATGGCTGAGGACCCCCAGAAAGAGTAGTTGTTTGTAGTTTTTCCTTTTGGCCACTTGTTTTGCTTCTCTTTCCTCCTGGTTTCCCTGAAAGCTAATTAATGGACAGAGTTTGCAGCGGGACCAGACTGTGGGCTGTTGCAAGGGTTGGCCTCAGAAGCTGTCAGAGCCTAGGTGGGCATTTGAAGGGAAACAGCTAGGTATTTACGATTCCCCCAGGCTTGCCTGAGTGAAGACCCTGGTCTTTTGTCAGCGTAACAGTGGTGGCTCTGACTGGGCCCTCTGTGGCTGGGACAGCAGGCCAGTCTTGGTCCTGTGGGTCTCTGGGCCGTGCTCGTGAAGGGGCTCAGGGAAGACACCAGTATCTAGAGCTTGGAGTGGCTGAGGTTTTCTCTTTCTCTGCTCCTAGTTCTGTTTCCGGGACAAGGAGTGCTTGTCTGTTGGGATCACAGGGGCTGTGCAGCTTGGCCTGACATAGGCTGGAAGGGAAGGTGGGAGCTGTGGAGGCAGACCCAGTGCTGTCTTCATAGGATCCTACTGGGACTCTGAACTGGCCGGGGTGTTTTCATCTCAAAGCCAGCCTGGCCAGCCTGCCCCTCATCTTTAACAAACATCAGGGGGATTGGTGTTCTGGACATGGGGGATAAGTGGTTCTCATTCTGAAGGAGTGTGCAATCAAATCATAGAGCGTTAGACTGAAAATTCTGAAAATGAGTCTAGGCCAAGTTCTCATGACCCTGAAAGGAGATCATTCATTTTTTACTTGAATGCTTCCAGAGGAGAGAAGCTCCCTCCTACTGGGCCTACTTCTGGAAAACATAGCTCGGAAATTCTCTCTTCTTTTGAATCAAAATCTGCATCCCTTGGACTTGCTCCATTTAGTCATAGCTCTGTCCTCCCTAACACACTGAAGGGGACGAAGGTCTCCATCCTGACGACAGGAAACTGCCATTTCCCACAGGAAGTACCTTGTCCTGAACGGAGACCCTTGCCCTTTCTCACTGGGTAGCTACCAGCACGTAACCATATCCCGGTTCCCGATTGTTTTAGGATTTAAGATAGTAAACCATGCTGCCCCAGGGATCCTGCAGTTTCCTTTTATAAAGTGTGCAGAGGGAAGTTCTTCCAGCGAAGGAAAGAAGCCATGATCAGGTGCAGTTGATCAGTGCCTGAGTCTGTCTTTAGGAGTTACACGGTTAAAGATTCATTCATCAGCCTGTATTTGTGTCGGGGGCGGGGCGCAGTTTTAGGGCTATAAGGGCTGTTCCTGCGTTCACGGAGTTGACAGATCGGATCAGAGATGTAAAATACGTACGCAGGACAGAATTCCAGCCAGATGAAAGTACTGTGAAATCAGCTTGAGGAAAGTTCCCGTGTTTGGTGTCCTTGAGGAAGGCTCCCGGGTCGTCCTGGGCTTGAGGCAGGAGCACCAGTCTCCTGGGGGCTGTCTCAGCACCTCTGCTGGGCTTCCCTAGCACCAGGTGACGCCCCCTGGCCTGGAAGGGGCCTGTCCCCGAGGCATGCCCATCTGTCCGAAAACAAAGGCCACCTTTTATTGATGAAATTAGCATAGAAATCGTGATATGTTCTGGAGCCCTCTCTTTTGAAAACAAAATTATAAGGAAGGAATATGATTTGCAGGAGGGCTATGAACAGGAGTCAGGATGTGCTGTTCTCTCTGCTGCCACAGTACCAACAATTCATATCTTTGAAAGAAACAGGTCTGTCGAAATGAGGGGACCAGGAAAGGATCAGCTCTGGTATTAGGAGGCCTTTGGGAAAATAACCTGGTACCGAGGGGAGCCTTGATGTTCAGCTCCACTCTGGTGGGCTGCCACTTTGCAGAAGCCCCCACACTGTCCAGCCTCTTCACTGGCCTCTTTCTAGGCGTGTCTTCCCAGCTCCGTTGTAACCCCTGGGGCGTTGACCACATTCTCTCTCCTTAAGTTTGTGGCACCCCCGGCTTCCTGTCTTACTCACTGACTCCTCTGTTGTACCTGTGGAGTCTTGACCCCCCCGCCGCCCCACTCCGAAAGTCCTTCCCTCGGGCCTAGCTCCCGCCCTCACGTCTTGCTCTCATCCCTGGACCACCTGTCATGTCAGAGACACGCACTTGATTTCGTGGCCCGGTGCCGTGGCTCCCGCCCCGTCTTCCAACTAGAACGCAAAGCCCCTTGATCTTTTCTGCTTGGCAAAGTCCTGTTCATCCTTTGAGACTTATTTTAAGTAGCATTTTCTCTGAAATCTTTTTTAAAGAAGCCTGTTCTTACCCCTGCAAAGTGACTTTGTCTCTTGGCTGTGAGAGCATATCCAGAACCACCACACCCCTTATCACATGCATTGGAAAAGCACATGTGTCTGGGGGGAGGCCAACGCTAGACTGTGAGCGCCCCAAGACCAGAAATTATCTTACTTCTTTCTGTATCCTTGGCACCCAGACACATAGAAAATGTACGATAGATATCTGCTCTCTCAGGACATGTATTACTTATAGTTTCAGCAGGGGCTTTCTGATCTGAGCGGTTGGGGTACAGGTAGTGGGTGCCTGGCTCCTGGTGACATAGCTCTCCTGCGGACGGACTGAAAACACGGTGCAGGCCTCTTGGTGCCCAGTGAGGGGCGCTAGTGCTCCAGCCCTCCCCACTTGGCCTCCAATCCCAACTCAGAGCAGCCATTCATCGAAGTTCCATCCCCCTTTGTCCTGCATTTATGCTATGCAGCAGTAAAATGGGAGTTGTTGAGATCTACATCAAACAACGTACTATTATAGGAGACTCCTGCTAGAACAGTTACAGCTACTTGTTACCGATTTAAATATGCCAGAGATTAAAGGCACAGCCCTTGACTTAGTGAAAAACGAAGGAAGGCCGATCTTCACCCCATATCTTTCAATTTCTTCATATAAAGAGGTTTCCTGTGGTGCATTTGTCTATAATTAGATACAAGTCTTTTGTCCTTATGTAGACAAGTTCATAGACAAAGGGGTAAAAATGCTGCGTAACGATGCCTCTCCTCGTGTGGGTTTTACGTTCCTTGGGGGATGGGTAGGAGGGCCTCTGGAAGAGAACCGCACTTGGGTTCTAGCTGCGATCCTTGAGTTTTTCTGTACAGTATATCTTTTTCCCTTTTCTAAAGTGAGAAGAATAATAATAGTTATAAATTGCCATACAAAATAGAAGAGGTTGAAGTTATGTTTAAATTCACCCCTTCCTGGTAATTGTGCAGAGAGGTTTCCGCAAGGTGGCATCGGGCGGTGCAGGCAGACTTGAGAGGCTGCTGTTTACAGGATCCTAGTGTGGCCCTTGGAGGGAAGAGGGTGCGTGGGATCGATGGCAGCATCTGTAGACGGTGCAGCCGGAGATGCAGAAGGAAGACACCGCCTTCACACGTGTCAGAGAATTCAGTCTAACGGAGGCACCAGTGGGCATGGCAGGAATCCCACTTTCATGCCGCTTCTTTCTTGCAGTTTGAAAAAGAACTTCAGAGAATTTCAGAAGCCTATGAGAGCCTGGTCAAGTCCACGACCAAGCGGGAATCACTGGACAAGGCAATGAGAAACAAACTGGAAGGCGAGATCCGAAGGCTTCACGATTTCAACAGAGACCTCCGAGGCACGTCCAGCCCCATCTGCATGCTCCCTGCCCTAGACTCCCATGGAGCTGGCGGCCTGCCTTCCGGGCCACACTGTGTCCAGTAATCTCGGGAAGTCCAACCACCTGGGGCAGGGGTGCTCAAAGAGCAGGATTGTTCTTTTCTCCTGTGTAGGTTGTGGGTGGCTGCCCTGGGCCCGAGAAGTGGCAGCCTCTATGCACGAGTCCATGAAAGGGAGGGAGTGTGTGTGCAGCTCCTTCCCTCCTTTATTTTAATTTTAATTTTATTTTATTTTAAGATTTTATGTATTTGACAGAGAGAGACACAGTGAGAGAGGGAACACAAGCAGGGGAAGTGGGAGAAGAAGCAGGCCTCCCGCCGAGCGGGGAGCCCGATGCGGGGCTCGATCCCAGGACCCTGGGATCATGACCTGAGCCGAAGGCAGACGCTTAACGACTGAGCCAGCCAGGTGCCCCTCCTTCCCTCCTTTAAAAGTACTGAACGGTCTGTGTCAAATTGACTCCGTAAAATAAAAATAAAAACATAACTTCAAAATTAAAAAAATAATAATAAAAGTACTTAGCAGTGATTTGTGACTATGTGAGGGAGAATGTTTGAAAAGACCAGTGTTGGACGCCCAGCCCTTCCTACATCAGGCTGTCATTTGGTAGCATTCTTAGAAAGCTACCACTCAACACTTGCTAGATACAGTATAGAAGACAGACCCAGACAGCATCCTCTTGGAGGAAAAAGAAAAAGCCCCCAGTTGTGAAAAGAGTAGATATATATAAACTCCCCGAAAGCTGGAAGCCAACTGCTGTAGAATGTTGGCACTCTCCAACACAGAATGACTTAACCCGTAACATTTTACTTGTTTTTAGTGAGCTAAGCCACTTTTCAGTTGCCTTGTCGGTGAAAATAATGTCCTGGTGGTCTCTAGTAGCTAGAGCCTGCCTTGCCCATTACCACAAATCCTTTTGTCTTGGGAATCACGGACATTCAATAAAGACTTACTAAACCGAATTACTGAATTGAATAAATGAAGATTTACCAAGTGGTTTGAGCAAACGTAGAACTCACTAGGTAGAATCTTCATCCATTTGGTCATTTTGACTTTTTTTTTTTTAATTTTGATTTTTAGTTTGTTGTTTTTCTATTTTTTGCTTCCCAGCTACACTTGGCAGCACGGGCTAACCGTAGGGTTGGCGGTCGGGGGTAGACTAGGGCTGGGTCTGAGGCCAAGGACACTTAGCCCCTTTTCGAGGACTTCCAAACAGAGGTTCGCGGGCCTTGCAGGGGGCGATGCAGTTCTCAGAACCTATGCTCGCTCAGCTGCCTCCCTCTGCTGACACCAGATTGCATGCAGCCACACAATGTGGCATCTGAAGACTTTTTCTTTGGGTATTTTGGAACCTATTGTCTCTCCCCAAGAGGGATCCAGTTTGGGGCTCCTGGCACCCATGACGTTTCTTGCTGGGATGGTGACTTCGATCTACATGCACTTCTTTGTGACCATGTCTTCTCTGTGCAGATCGCCTAGAGACGGCCAACAGGCAGCTGTCTAGCAGGGAATACGACGGGCACGAAGACAGAGCTGCAGAGGGGCTCTACGCTTCCCAGAGTGAGTCCCCACGTTTCTCTGTCCTCACATTGTTATTCT
>NC_138379.1:63770959-63792667 GCF_054177405.1 Leptonychotes weddellii
CTCCTCCGCCATCTTGCTCCGCCCCCTAGAGTGTACAGTCTTGCACCTTGCATCCATTCAAGTTTTTCCGTGTTATGAACAACATGACTAAATATTCTAATTTATATTTAAAATAAAATGTGTTGCTTCTGTTAACAGGAAAAATATCTTCGATAAACAGTACTGACGCCATGACGCCATTGGCCGTCCCTGCTTAAGCTAAGGTGGTAGTTAGTCTCCAGGAAGGCCGTGTGGAGGCTACTGAATGCAGGGCAGCTGTTAAACTCCACACCCTGTGATCACCATCAGTTACACTGTCATTGAATGAGAGGAAAGCCATTTCCTAAACCCAGAGCAATGTCCCTAAATCCAAAGCAATAACCCTTTCCCCTCTTGAACAGAACTTGGAGAAGATGTGGGGGGCCAGGTCATGGGAAGAGGATCCAGCACAGGATTGGAGGCCTGGGTTGGAGTCCCCTCTGCTGTCTGGCCTCAGCAAAGAGCTGAACCCTCTAGACCTTGGTTTATTTTTCTGTGAATGAGAATATTAGTATTGTTAGTCCTGCCTGCCCTTTCATCATGGGTTCGGAAGACAGAAGCAGGGGAGGTTGTGAGCATGAGCATAAAATGAAATCATAGGTACAAGGTTAACAAGAAGCACGAAAGTAAATGTTGTACAGCAATGAGTTACGGAGAATACGTGGTCACTAGTTCTTGGTGTCCTGTTTGTCTCTGGTACTGTGACCTGGAATGTGTCTAGAGTTAACAGTGGTTTTTGAGCAAATCCTTACCTCACACATCACTGCTATTAAGAGGGAGCAAAGCAGTAATTCAACCCTCCACTCTCTGCATGCTTTTTTATTTCTAATCCTTGCCAGATGTAGACTGGCCATGAGCCCAGAGGGGAGTGCTTTCTGATAGAGGTAGTTTTGTTCTTGTCTCCCTTCTAGACAAAGAGTTCTTGAAGGAGAAGGAGAAGTTGGAAATGGAGTTAGCAGCCATGCGGACCGCGAGTGAGGACCACCGGAGACACATTGAGATCCTGGACCAGGCTCTGAGCAACGCCCAGGCCAGAGTCATCAAGCTGGAGGAGGAGGTGAGACGGGGTGGGGGCAGAGCCCAAGGGCCTCCACTTCCTTTTCCCAACTAGCACCCCTCACTGGAGCCAGCTCCAAAGCTTTGAGTCAGGGGGAGGGACAGGAGGCCTCCCAGATAAAAATGAATACCAACAGAGTTTATCCAGCCCAGAGCCAGGCAAAGTCTGAAACGCAGCCGTGAAAGAGCTCACGTTCTGCCCGAAACCCAGCCTGCAGCCCATTGGTTGGCAAGTGTCCAGGGCTGGAAACAAACGGAAGGACTGGAAACCACTGGTGCCTGTAGAGAAAAGAGGCTAACAGTTTTTTGTTTTTTAAATAGTTTATCTGCTCTGTCTTTGGGCTCTTGATTGCTTTAAAAAAAAAAAAAAAAGGCAAAAGTCTTCTGATAGGGTGCGGTTGGCATGCATTCAGCAAACCGGTCTCCAGTTTCCAGAAGTTGGCTCAGCTGGACAATGACTCCCCTCGTCCAGGAAAGTTTGATCCCTCTCAAGCATTATGGATTTAGTGGTTTCTGATTAAATCAACCATTTAGATGGCATTTTGTGAGGCAGACTATGCCATGAAGCCTGACTGTGGACGTGGATCGACCGTTTCTGAGGTTCGGGCTAGGGGATTCAGACTACAGACACGGTGGCTGAGAAGGAGGAGCGGCCTAGGCAGGAGGACAGGAGCCTGCTGCCCCGCATCTGCCAGCCCCCCATGGCAGCAAGCCCCCCAGGTCATGGGGCCTGACCTGCGCAGAGCCACTGCCGAAAGTAGAGACTCAAAGTCTGAAAGAGGCCTAAGTAAGATATTCCACACAAAGTACTGACTTTGGTGGTTGGCTCACAGCAAACAGGGTTGTTACTAATCCAACTGTTGTCGAGAATGAAAAGCGACCCCTTCAGAAGACCTCTCCTGACGCTGGGTAACTCAAGTGTCCCAGCAAATTCAGCATTGCCATTCAAGCAGCTTAACGGGAAGGTTGTTAAGTCAACAAAGGGCTTGTTTGCTAGAAGCCTTTTAAACCCACAAGTCCTATAGAGGAACTGCAGTTTTAAGACTAGCGCGAGGACCCAAGCAGCAGCCCCAGAGGATTCTCGTTTACCGCTGTGGAACTCATCAGCTAGGACATACGTTTGGCAGAGAAAGCAACCTTAATCCCTAAAGGACACAAGGTCTGCTTTGAGGACGGGAGGCCAGGATTCCTCATCATGAAATTAGTCAGGTGCCATCTCCATGTGTGGAGCCAAGGAAAAATCATAATTTTATAAAAATCTTTTAATTTTATTATTTCTAACAAAGTACAAGTTAATTGCGAGCTCCTTAAAGACAGGTGTTTTTTTTAAATCACTACTGTGGATGTTCTTGTCATTCTAGAAGATCTTTGATTGTGTGTAGCTTCTCCAGAATCTCTCTTTTGTCTGCTTTCCAGTATCACTCCCCGTTCTTATTAAAGTTTCTTTTGAGGGGTCTTAATTCAGTTCAGATAGCTCATACCGAGTGCTTACGCTGACTCCAGGGCCAGACTCCAGTGAATTAGAATCCTGATCCTGGCATGTGTCAGTGTGTGACTTTAAGTCATGTAAGCTCTTCAGTTCTCTCTCTTAGATGGAGATAACAGAGGAGCTGTCCCTTTACTGATATCGGGAGGATTCGATGAGATCATTGCATATAAAACACAATGCTTGGCATGGAGAAACTTCAACAACATTGGTTGATGTGAACTCTTATTCCTAATCATCCCCATTCTAATATACTCCTTGCTAAACTAAAGGCTGAGACAAAGGTGAATGAGACAGATCCATGCCTTCAAGGATCTTGTAGTTGATTAGGAATAAGAGCTCTCCATTCAACAAATATTTCTTGAGTACGTACTGGATGGCGGGTACTGTTGCAGGCCCTGGGGACACACCGTGTACCTCGGCCCAGCAGGGACCGAAATGCACAGATCTCATGGCTCCTTCTGTTCTAGTGGCTGCATGCATACCCAGAAAACTGCATGTACTGTGTAGGATAAGTAGTGTATGAACGGGACTCAAAATGTTTTCTCAGCTGAATCAGCTTCTAGCACAGAAGCCTGCAGTTAGTAAGTCCTCAAATGTCTATCCAACTGAATCAAGTCATCAAAAGCACAGTGAATGAAAGGGCCCAATGGAAAATGATGCCACGAGCAGGTTTAGAAAAGGCCGTGGGGTTGCTGCCCACCCGCCCCCCAAAGGTCAGAAGCACCTCCATCTTACCCAGTGACTGTGGCCAGGATATAGGCAGAGCTCCCCACGGTGCTGCCTGCGAAGTAACAAATGGCTGTTTGCAGCAGGCTCTTCAACCACTAGCATGTTCCCACTTGCCAGTGCAATCGCGGGCCGAGCTCAGGATCTGAATCACCGTCACGGCATCAGCACACCCAGGTGCAGACAGGAGCTACCATCTGGTATCTTCTCACCCATGACCGGATCAAGTCAACGCCTCAGCCTGGCGTTTGGCATGAGCCGATTCCCAGAAAGTTAGAAAGGGGCCTGGGATTTATGGGCATGAGCCAGGCTCCTAATTGGAGGAAAACAAAGTCCGGGAGTGAGAGTTGAAGTTGTCAATCTTGATTCTAAATTCCGTGCCTGATGTGACATTTCCATAAATCCTTTTTACCTCAATTTCCATCTCCTCGGTTATGGTGGTGGTTGAGGGTTCATCGTGCCCTTCCTGTCTCTCCAGGGCTGTCCACTACCCCTCTATAAAGGGCTCAGAACTCTTTAGAAGAAAGTTACTCCGCAAATATCTACAATAGGACATTTTATCTTTATTCACACACAAATGTGTACATACACCTACAATTTCTTTGTGATAGAAAGTTACAGTTATAGAAGATTTGAAAACTTCAGAAGAGAATAAGGAAGATGAGAAATTCCTGTTGTGCCATACAGATAAACATGGGGGATGCTTTTAAGTCTTTCCTTCCAGTCTTTTTCCGTGCGTTGTTGATAGGCAGGCAGGCGGAGCTGTGAGCATGTATAGAATTTTTGATTCTGGGTTTTTTACTTAACATTATAGAATAAGCTTTTCCTTGTGGCCTTAAAAACCCTTTACTAACTTCATTTCCAATGTCTGCAAATGCTGTCATGATTAAGCAGTCACCGAGGATGGAGCTCAGAGCTGGACCCGTGGCTGAAAGCAGGTGCCCTGGTAGGGGTCTCTCATTCCAAGCATCCCATCCGTTCTAGGTGTAACTGGTGGCCTTTGTGTCAATCCCTTCTGTCCCAGCACAGCAGAGGGATGGCATTAGGGAAGGTCCATGCACTCGTAGTTCAAACAGGATCCCCAGGTAATCTGACCCCCTACCCACCCACCTCCACCCCAGCTTTGGGAATTGCCAGTCTAAGTTCTCTGCTCGTCTTCACTGTCCCCTGCTTAGTTACGAGAGAAGCAAGCCTATGTGGAGAAGGTGGAGAAGCTCCAGCAGGCCCTGAGCCAGCTGCAGTCTGCGTGTGAGAAGCGAGAGCAGATGGAGCGGAGACTGCGGACCTGGCTGGAGAGAGAGCTGGATGCGCTGAGGACCCAGCAGGTGAGGCCAGGGCCACACATTCCTCTAGCACCCTGCTGTGGTTCAGGCTGTGTACTGCGCATTGCAGACTCAGAGGGGGATGAGAACTCTCCCTGTCCCCAGCGAACCAACATTGCGGCCAGTGGAGGAACCAGGCAGTCCACTCATTGCAGTGACAAAGGTCCTTAAAGAGAGAAAGTGCTGACTGCCGGGGGCTTGGCACAGGGGAATGCGACTGTAGACAACTTCACAAGGGAGGACATTTGAGTCAGCCTTTGAAAGATGAGTTTGTTGGACATTCTGGGGGACGAACATCAGAGGTAGCAGAGGATTTTGCATAGGGGAGAGAGGTGCGGAACAGCATGGCACGGAACAGCATGGCGCGTTCCAGGTGTCCGGCTGCCGCTAGCTGGTGGGGAATGCACAGCGAGGTCGCTGCTGAGGAGGCAGAGGCCAGCTGGTGGAAGGCATCTGGTCAAGTTGAGAGATTGTTCTTGTTTCTGTGGTCAGCAGAGAGCCAATAACTGGGAGCTCTTTAAGCTGGAGAGGAACATGGTACAGCGGATCAGAGAAAGAGCCATCTCATGGTGTCAGGAGGATCTGGAGGGGTGAATGTGGAAGTCCGGGGGGCCAGCCTGAAGGCTCTTGGTGCCATCGAGGGTGTCCATGTGGGAGCTAGTAAGTGGGATTCCATGCGGGAGCTAGTAAGAGGGTGAAATGAGTCAGGTGTGATCATGAGTGAGTTTTCAGAGATAGAGGAGAGGAAGGAGTTCAGGACTATCCCTAGGATATAATACTGGCCATAAGCTCCTAGCTCTTACGCCTTTCCTTCTTTCTGTCAGTAACAGCTGTCGATATAACCTAGCTGCTAAAAGCTGAGAGCTACACACCCCAGCCCGGGTCCATGTGTGCCTCAGCAAGGAAAGCTCTGCAGCTGGGCTGGGCTCCATTATCCACTGGTCAAAGGCTCCTGGCTCCAGAGAGAGGCTGGGGCTTGTGTGTCATCAGCCAGTGCAGTGGGCAAAGCCCTCTGTGCAGCTGCTGGAGGGTGTGCTCTAAGCTGGGAACCAGGGAAATGCAAGGCAGGGCTTCACGGAATTATCTACTGGATAGAGCATAGTGGTTGTGGTTGGAATACTTGAAAACACTTGAAAGCATCTGGTCAGGCCAACTCAGCTCTTTCTCATGGCAGGCACACACATTTTGCTCTGGGTGTGTGTACTTGGCTAGGGAAGGAGGTGTTAGTGAGATTGCCCAGAAAATTAAGGATCCCACCCGGCCTCCCACCATCTTGGCTTAGTTGCTAGCTCGTAGGAAGGGTGAGTCTGTCTCTGGACTTCCGATCCATCTGGCCTGTGCCATATGCCCTGGTATTTAAGGCCCACCCTTGAGTTCTTCTCAGTTACTGAGATCTTGACCTCCCCAACTTGAAGGTAGGCTTCTCTGGTGCCTGGTACCATGCTGGCATCTGAGGGATACTTACGAGTCTGTGGCTGACAAAAAGAGTGCATCTCAATACTTAGAGCAAAAGAGAATATTCTTTTCTAGTTAATGTGCCACCCACACCCTACAATCAGATTACTTCTCCTTGGATCTTCTATTTTGGGTGCTGCGAAACCAGACTCAACTCCATCATCCTTGTTATTATAAGGAATCTCCCTCCACCGTAGGAAGCGAAATCGTACTTAGCATCATTAGAAGCTGAGAGGAGGTAGAAGAAAGATGAAGGTAAGTGGAAGGGAAATGAACACGTTTAAGAATTCACCATCTTCTCTTTCTTGCAAAGAGCTCAAGATAATTGTCACATCTCACTACCACGGTAGCCCCATGAGGTGGAAGAGAGAAGGGGGAGAATGTTCTCGAAGAGGGAAATGAGGCACAAGGCAGTTGAGAGACCAGCCCAAGGTCATTAGCTAATTAGGACATTCCTCCGAGGTGAAAACCTGAGGGACGGAGATCGTATCTGTATCGCTCCCTGTGCTATCCCTAGCACCAGGTACGTGTTCAGTGAATATCTGTGCACTAGCTGAGTGCACAGCAAAAGCCGGCCTGCCTGACCCTCAGCCCGTTTTTCTGGCCGGCATGCTTATCCATTCGACCATGCTGTGTTCGTGTTCTTGAATGTTGAAATTCATGCTTTTATTTAAATAACTCTTTTTTTTTTTTAAAGATTTTATTTATTTATTTGAGAGAGAGAGTGAGAGAGGGAAAGAGCACAAGAGGGGGGAGCGGGAGAGGGAGAAGCAGACTCCCTGCCGAGCACGGAGCCCAATGCGGAACTCGATCCCGGGACTCCAGGATCATGACCTGAGCCGAAGGCAGTCGCTTAACCAACTGAGCCACCCAGGCGCCCTATTTAAATAACTCTTAATGACCTGCATCGGGGGCCCTGTGAAGAGGTGCCATGACCTCATGTGAGGCCAAGAGGATTTTGCAGAAATCAGCCAGCTGAGATGCCATCACAAGGGAGTGAGACAGAAAATGACAGGCATAGATGACAGCTTAGCCAAGCTGTGGGGTCTTTTTCTTGGACGGTTTCTGACAGCAAGGGAGTTTCTCGTCTCAATGGACTGGTTCATTTGTCCCCCTGCCTGAGGTCAGTGCCTGGCCAGACGGGGTCAGTGGCTTTTTGTACAGGTTGATGAGGACAGTTACGAGCTTTCTGCTCTATTCTTGCCTAAATGTTGGTTACTGGCAAGCAACCACCAGATTCTAGAATATTGGTAATTAGATAGCTTTAAAAAACTGAATAGAAACATGTGGGTTATAGAAAGCCCCTGGGCCCATTTGCTCTGGTCTCCCTGGTAGGATTAGATTCTGTGCGTGCAGCTCACTCGCCGAGCTGTTGCTCTGGGTAATGGGTGTGGTTCCCGGTAAAGTGTTCAGGGACCCCTCACCTTGCACCCAGCCCTGCGTTTACAGTTTGTGATCACCAGAAAACACAAGGAATAACGGGGAGAAGTCATTCTTTTCTGAAGGCAGAACCTCCTCAAAACCCCGCCGTCCTGCAAGTCATGCAGTTTAGAGGAGATAACATACCTGAGTTAAAAGGAGGAAAGAAACCTGAAACGTCAATATCCTCACTTGCGAGCGGTCCGAATAACACAACTGCTTTATTTCCTATCTCCCAGACCCAGACGAAAAGAAAGGGCTGAAAAATTAGCTTGACTTGCATTCGCGGATTTCCGGTAGCACTTTATTTTGGTTAGCCCTTTAAAGTTAATTAAAGGCTTTCATAGGCAGTAGCTAATTTGCTCCCGAGGCCCCTCAGTGGGGCAGACAGTCCTTCCTCTGTGTCCCAGATGACAGCCTTGCACCCAGGGGAGCATGTACTTCGGGGCATCTCGCTCCCCTTCCTTTGCCTTTCCATTCTAATTTCCCAGGCTCAGGGGCAACAAACAGTGGGAATCAACTCCTTGAGCTCTGCAGAAAATGCCCTAGTCCAGCAGGCCAAGACTTCGTTCCTGTTGTTGATTTTGGTCTAAGTGAAGCGCAGGACATGGGACAAGCTGCTTCTAGTCCTGCAGGGCTGTGTGGCCGGATGGACCCTGGTCCGATGCTACCACTGAGTAGCTGAGGGAGTGAACAGCTCATTCTGCCTCCCAGAAGCTGAGTTTTCTCACCTCTAACATCGGGATAAGGTCGTCTTACAGAGTTGCATGAGAATTCGGGGTGGAGGAATTTGGACGGTGACCCTTGGCGGTAGGACCTGAAGGGTTCACGTCGTGCCCATAGGAGAGGGAGCAGGGGCATGAAGACAGTGTGGGAGTGGGCTGTGGGGTCCGCACACCCTGTTTCTACGGTCTGCCCCTTTCCCACCTCAAGATGCGTATTTCTCTTGCTTCTCAGAAACATGGGAATGGCCAGCCAACCGGCATGCCAGAGTATAATGCCCCGGCCCTCATGGAACTTGTGAGGGAGAAGGAGGAGCGGATCCTGGCCCTGGAGGCCGACATGACCAAGTGGGAGCAGAAGTACCTGGAGGAGAGTACCATCCGACACTTTGCCATGAACGCTGCGGCCACGGCAGCTGCTGAGAGGTGAGGCCCGCCTGCGGTGCATCCAGAGGATGCGTTCAGTCGCTGAGAGCACCCCCACGCAGTGGGATACTACGTGGTCCTCAGGAGTGACATTGTGCAAGTATGTCACGCTCTCTCTTAACAGCATGTATGTGTCATGGGCCAGATGAGATTTAATCCTCGTTAAACGTGGGCCTGACCAGAAGGTGGGGCTGCATCCGCTCCTCACCTGGTTCAGGTCCCACCTTCCCAAAGGGCCCAACAGGAACTGTTAGTAGCCTCGTTTTGCAGGTGAAGAAATGAGGCTCAGAGCAGTGTGCTGGTGTATTCCCAGTCACGCTGGCCGTGATCGCTGGGGCCTCGTGTTCCCTGGAGCTGTATGTGACCCGAAGCCTGGTTTCTTTAGGTTTGAAGTTGTTGCTGTTGTCAGTTATTACCTCTGCTGCTTTACTTCCTTTTTGTGGGCACACAGCCTTATCCTCCCTTTAAAAATGAGCTTAGGGCGCCTGGGTGGCTCAATTGGTTGAGCATCTGCCTCTGGCTCAGGCCATGATCCCGGGGTCTGGGATTGAGTCCTGCGCCGGGCTCCCTGCTCCGCGGGGAGTCTGCTTCTCCCTCTGCCCCTACCCCCTGCTCGTGATCTTTCTCTCACAATCTCCCTCTCTCCAATAAATAAAATCTTTAAAAAAAAAATAAAAATGAGCTCAGAATGCTTGATAATTGACAAAGGAATTCTGTTAAAGCATCCTCTTGTCTAAATGAGCAGGTGCTTTTCCCTGACTGCTGGGACTCACCTGCACACAGTCTTGTCCCCCCGACCCCCACCCCCGACTTGAGGGGCCGTGCATCTCACAGTCAGGGTTCCCGCTGCCTCCCTGCCTTACCACTTGGCTGTGGGCCCATAGATGCCCTGGGCATTTCATTCACAGTTGTTTGAGATTTATCAAAGTTCAGGGTCAATATAGGTGGAGGAGATCCTCAAATCTCAGAGGAACATCCACGAAACTGGACTTAATACGGGCCGTGTTGGGGCGCCTGGGTGGCTCAGTCGGTTAAGCGACTGCCTTCGGCTCAGGTCATGATCCTGGAGTCCCGGGATCGAGTCCCGCATCGGGCTCCCTGCTCGGCGGGGAGTCTGCTTCTCCCTCTGACCCTTCCGACCCTCCCCCCTCTCATGCTCTCTCTCTCTCAGTCTCTCTCTCTCAAATAAATAAATAAAATCTTTAAAAAAAAAAAAATACGGGCCGTGTTGAACCCTTTGGGAGTGTGGGACCTGAACCAGGTGAGGAGTAAACACCGGATGCAGCCCCATCATATAGTCAGTACCACGTTTTGGGGGCCCTGTTATTTTTTTCTTCAATGAGGAAGAGAAGTCCTGTTGGGCTGGAGGGCGTGGGGGTACTCTATAAGGTCTCGTGGCTCTCACATTCATTACTCATGTAGAAAAGAACCCCCAGGAATGGTACCTCCAGTGGTTCCCCCCCAGAAACTTGGAGAGAGAGCGGTGCGATCCACGAGGCCACAGGTGCTCGCACCTGGAGAGACCTTGCAGACTCGTGCGGAAAATGACCACCGGGGATCGATTTCTAGCGCTTGGTTACATATGTCTGCGTGAGGGAAAACAGCCCACGGTAGCCCCTCTGAGCGAGACCTGGGAGCCGGAGCAGACCTTCGAGAGGTGTGTTGTGTGGCGGAACCTCAGAGTGATGGTGGGAGAGCTGGAGGGAATTGCAACCTCTGATCAGTCCTCCTGGCCAGGGTGAGAACAGCGAAGCCTGGAGTTTTACAGAGCTGAGAGGTGTTTCTTTTCATCTTTTTGTTCTCTAAGGCAATAACTGCCCAGACCGTTACTGAGGAATTTGGCCTTCTTTGCCAGATTGGGTCTAACGCCCAGCTGTTGACGATGGCCCTGGGAGTTGTCTCGCTCTGTGGGGTTTTTAATGGCGGGAACACTGTCCGGGCAGGCAGGGCACCCCCATTCAGGGCTTCTTCCTCTGCTGCCGGCTGTGGGCATGTGATTACGCATAAGCCTTTCCGAGCATCACTGACTTCCTTCACAAATTACCTAATTTCTGAAACAGAAATGGTAATTCTTGGCTGGTTAGGAGCAGAGAACCACCGGAGTCCACCAGCTAAGGACAGTAGAGCCCCAGTAGCTGTGTAAATGTGCTACTTTGGAAGCGTGACACGGGGGCCTTTGTGTATCATTGTCGTCTCCGCTCCCCGTGCTTTATCAGGTTAGATGCATGTTTGGGAGTCTGGGCCCCAAGAGGACAAATGGGACTGGGATGTCAGATCAGAAGTCAGGGGATGAACAGGTCTGAAGCATAAGACCCCTGTGGTGGGCACCGGACAGAACCCACCTTCGGCCACTCACTTGTGCTAGGCCCTGCCTTGCTCGTCACCCTCCGGCAAGGGACACTGGTCTATTGCCCGCAAAGAATGGGAGTCCGGCCGGCAGCTCTCCTCTGCCCCGTTTGGAGTCTCAGATGCACAGGTGGATCAAGGCCCTTCCACCAGTCCCCCTGCCCCCGCTTCTTTGCTTCCACATGTGTTTATTGGGCATCTAATAATTCTGTGGGAAGCTACCTTCCCCTTCCTGACCACTCCTTCCCACCGTCATCGGGGGGAAAGTCAGTTCAGAGGAGGTCAGGTGGTTAGCTCCAATCTTCATGTTCCTTTCAAAGAAAACCTCTGTGATTTTGCACTGCTTTTCTTTTGATAGAAAGGGAGAAAGGGGAAATGAATTTTTGAGAAAGGTCAAAATTCTGAGCTCTTGTCTAGATGCTACGTGGCCACATATGAACTGGTAAAAATGACCAGCCATTCGTCTTGTAACTTTCCAGCCACTGACGCATGCTTCGCATTTATAAGCAATGATTTTTAAAGAAATGATTTTTGTTTACCAAGTGCTTTCGCCATCTTGGTGCATTTCGGAACCATTGATCAGAATTTTGAGGGGTTGGGCCTTTTTTATGGTTTTGAACCTTTTTACAAATTTCAATGCAATGTAGCTAATGTTTTAGAGTCTTATGTGTGTTTACCTTGTGAGATGTTTTCATCTAATTCTTCCTGCTATCCTTACTTGGCAGCATAAACATGAATTTTTTAATTGGTGTCTGGCCTTGTGTGAATTTTCCAAAAGTAAATTGGTTGAAAATGTTTTCTCTAGCCACTAATTTCTGTGGTGATGATTTTTGTGCACTATAGGGTGAATTCATAATCGGCAGAATTTTCCTCAAAATTCTGCCTGCACAACAATACAACAAAAACCACCACCAACAGCCCCTGATGCTCAAGAGCACTTCTTCCAAAATGCTTTTTTGGCTGTCCGGACGTTTAAAGCTTTTGCTTGTTTTCTATGTTAGTTGGCCTTGTAGTTTATTTTCAGTTGCATTTCACACAAATACCACACTCTCACATGCGCCCACTTTGTTGGTTTATTTTATCTTCATGCCTTTTGCTGAGGCCTTCTTCATAAAGACACAGGAAGTGGGGCGCCTGCCTTCAGCTCAGGTCATGATCCCAGGGTCCTAGAATCGAACCCCACATCGGGCTCCCTGCTTAGTGAGGGGTCTGCGTCTCCCTCTGCCCCTCCCCCTGCTCGTGCTCTCTCTCTCTCTCTCTCTCTCAAATAAATAAAATATTTTTTAAAAAGACACAGGAAGCTTCACTAGTGTAGAGTGATGGCTCAGGGCATGAACAGAAATATCTGGATTTGGGGTGCCTGGGTGGCTCAGTGGTTAAGCGTCTGCTTTCGGCTCAGGTCGTGATCCCAGGGTCCTGGGATCGAGCCCCACATCAGGCTCCCCACTCGGCAGGAAGCCTGCTTCCCCCTCTCCCACTCCCCCTGCTTGTGTTCCCTCTCTCGCTATGTCTCTCTCTGTCAAATAAATAAATAAAATCTTTAAAAAAAAAAAAAAAAGAAATATCTGAATTTGAATTTGTCTCCACCTTCACTGAGTGTTGTCACAAAGCCACCTAGCCTGTTTGTTCACCTGTAAAATGAGGATAATAACACCAGCTACCCAGGTTGCTGTGAGGACTGTGTGAGATGCCCTGTGTAGCGTGCTTTACCCCGTCCCCGGCATAAAGGGAAAGCTCATTCATTGATAGCTGTCAGTAGAGAGATGAAAGAAGGAGTTCTCTTTGCTATTCTTGAGTGTTCCAGAAAAGAGCTATTAAGATTTTAAATATGATTGCGACATTGGAATATGAAGTTAAAGAGATGTGAGATCTTTGGCTAGGCCTTTTATCAATTTGGCGTTCACTGGTCTGAGACACTAGCCTTGCAGTCTGAGATATACTTAGATCACTTAGATGGCTCCGTTATCTTTCTTTTCCCAGTCGTCCTTAATTAGGAGTAATTAAATTACCAAAAACAATGGAGGAGTAGTTGACTTTGACCAGACACCTGCTTCCAGCTACCCTGCATTTTAGTCCACCGTGTCTGTCCCTCCCCTCACTGCATGCACCTCCTTGACTGGACTTTCCAAGGACAGGGTATGTCTTCATCTTTCTGCCCTGCCGCCCAGCGTGGCTGTCACACAGGGGCTCATAAAGCTAGAAGTGAGCTAATGTGCAGGCACAAAGGAAGATTTCGGCTGAGCCTCACCGTCCGAGAGGACCAATGTGTGTTTCCAAGTATTTGCTGAGTCTCCATTTTACTGCAAAATACTGAAATCGCTGCTAGGTGCGTGAGAAATGGAAATAGAACTTTATGATTGAGAAAGAGTAAGTATGAAGGAGTATAAGCATGGAAACACAGATACAATAACAACAGCACCCCTCTATCAGTAGGGGTACAGGAGGGGTCCACAGCTTAATACCCGATGTCCTTAGCAGCAGGGGCAGGGAATTTTGATCTCTGGATTTTATTCTGTTTTCCCTAGACACTATCTTCATTTTGTCAAGTTTAGGGGGAGATTTGGCCAGGATTTAGGAGAGGGGGAGGGGGGAAGGAGTTTGTGGAGAGATACTGTCACGTGGTGCCCATGGACGCCTCCCCAGGAGCATCCACATCATTGTCTGTGTGTCCTGTGTTCCCAGGGACACCACGATCATCAACCACTCGAGGAATGGCAGCTACGGCGAGAGCTCACTGGAGGCCCACATCTGGCAGGAGGAGGAGGAGGTGGTGCAGGCCACCAGGAGGTGTCAGGACATGGAGTACACGTAAGGGACTTCCGTGTCATGGCCGCACCACCGGGCTCCGCTGTGGCCACTCTCCTCAACTCCCCCACGGGACCCGCCAGTCCCTTCCTGCTCTGAACAGCTGACGGTCTCAGCCAGTTACACCCAAGTCAAGAAGAGAAACTAAGTGCTTTCTGATTCTCATTTTGGGCCATCAGGGGGATAAAATCCTTTTTTCCCAGAAAACCTGTCCATCTTTTATTTTTCTTTTCTCAGAAAATGGGGACATTGACTTTAGTGGAAAGCCAACCCTGTGTGAGGCTTCAGGGTTTTCGAGTTTCCCTACTGCCCCTCCCGCCCCCGCCACCAGGGACCCGAGACCCTCTGAATTGGTCCCTGAGCACACCTTGGTCCAGGAGGTCCCTGCTGGGAGGCCACAGCCATTCTGTCTTTATGTCCTTGGGGTCCCAGGAGGTCCCAGAGTCTCTGGAGAGGCCAGAGAAAGCGTGCCCTTCTGATCTGCTACAAAAGTTCCATTTTGTACAATTTGCGGATTACAATTTGCAGTCTAATTTGCAGATTATTAGACTTAGGCTGCACTCAACTCATCATCCCTGAGTTATATTTCAAGTCCCTGGGGCAGCCCGAGAGAAATGGTTCGAGTTTTTTTAGCCAAATAGCTTTTGATTGTGACTATTTGGTTTTATTTTGTTACACAGTATTAAGAATCTCCATGCCAAAATCATAGAGAAGGACGCCATGATTAAGGTCCTTCAGCAGCGGTCCCGTAAAGACGCCGGGAAGACGGACTCCTCGAGCCTGCGTCCCGCCCGCTCCGTCCCGTCCATTGCTGCGGCCACTGGGACCCACTCCCGCCAGACCTCGCTTACCAGCAGCCAGTTAGCCGAGGAGAAGAAGGAGGAGAAGACCTGGAAGGGGAGCATAGGTGAGCCCCAGGCCTCATTGGGCCAGGATCTGAAAAGCAAGAGCTACACAAACGTGGAGAGGCGACCTCACCTGGTGGAAAGGGTTCTGGCTCTGCCACTCATGAGACGCAGAAATGTCGCTGAATATCTCCGAGTCTGTTTATCCATCTGTAAAATGGGGAGGATAATCAGTCATGCTTCAGTCGCAGAAATTAGATGAGATATGTGGAAGCCAAGCTAGATTACAAGAGTAGCTACTGGCCATGGGTTGATTCACATCATAATTATTGTCATTATTGCTGAAAGTTGAAGTGACCCTCACAACATAAAATGTGCTCATGGGAAAAGCCCAGAGCCATCAGGCCTCTGAACTTGGCTCCACTTCCGCTTCTGTGTCTAGAAAAGCAAGGCCATGTCTGCCCTGCTTTCTGCCGTGCGGCTGAGGTGAAGGCAGAACGAGAGAATGGGGAGAAAGTACTTCGGAAGCAGTGCTCTCGAGCATAAGGGGTTGGTGGGTGGTGGTTTTTGTTGGGTGGTTGTTGCATGGGCAGAATTTTGAGGCGAATTCTGCCAATGTGGTCCTCCTTCGCCGTGGTGGGTTTCCTAGGGTGCGGGCGGCCCCCTTGGAGGGCTGGCTGAGTCCCGAGCGGAAGCAGGCGGGCCTCCCAGACACCCATCTTCTTCGCTCTTCCCCTGCGCTCCGATAGCTCCAAGGGTCTGGCCCTTCTTTGATGCCTCTCCTCGGGTCAGAGTGTGTTTTGTTTATCTGTGGAGCTGAGAGCCAGTCTGCCTCAGCACAGAACCCCAGAGGAGCCTGGCTGCTTTGTGTCAAAGGGGAGAAGGGCTTCCAGAGTGGCCCTGACAGAGTTGGGGGATCAAAGGCGCGCAGGCAGGTCCCTTCAGCAGCGCCTACCCACCAAGGGAATGTACTTCAAAGAGGATGTGTGTGGAGAGCAGCTGGGATCATCTGAGACCCTCCCAAGGACCCGTAGCTCCCTCCCTGGGTCAGAGAGCCTCGCGGGCAGTGCTCAGGCAGGTCTGGTGAGGGGGTGGGGAATGTGCTAGGCCGGGACGGATCGCTCCCTGGCAGAGGCGGCTTGTGACGTCCAGCCAGGCAGGCAATCCCCCTGGGTCTGGGTCTGTCCCCCGTAGCATTTGGCGTGTCGGAACCAGGCCTGGGAGCCCGGGGACCCGGATCGCAGGACGAGTTGCTGTGTTCTCTGCACTGGTGTTCCTCCTCATGATTGCAACTGTCCACACGTCACAAAAAACCGAAGGGGACTGACTCTCTGGGGGCCTGAGCAGAGGCACACATTCACAATTCCCAAACAGTTCCCACCATCTCTTGCTTCATGGGCTCTGGAAGGAGGTAGAGGTGGCCGAGTATACATCCCTGATGGCCCAGGGCTCCCCGGTGGGATGACCGGCTGGTGACTTCATTCCACCAGAGCATCCTTGTCAGACCGTGAAAGGTTCGACAGGCAGGGTGATAAGGGGGCCGGAACATGGGCTGGCCTTGGAGTCAGGTACAGACGCCTTTGAATCCCATTTCTGCGACTTCTTAGCTGCGAGAGGTTCATTTCTCTGAGCTCCCCTTTCCTTTGCTGTAAAACAAGACACAGGACAGGCCCTGTGTCAGAGGAGTGTTGTAAAGTAGAAAGTGAGCTGGTGTGAGTGAAGCACCTCGCCTGAGACCCTTGTTCCTCACAGTGCAGTGGGAGGACCCCAGCATCCTTAGAGAAGTGGAGCTCCTTAGAGAAGCAGAACCCCAGGCCCGCCCACTGAGCCAAACCGTCATTTTCACAATATATCCAAGTAATGGACACACACGTTACACGTGGAGAAGTACTACTGTGGACAGACTGAACTGCTCTGCGGTGTTTTATGAATGGGCACCTTGAAATAGCCCTGGCCAGGATCCTCTGTGGATTGCTGGCTGCTTAGGTGAACGGATACTTGATTGTGCTTACTACCACCTTTTCTGTGGGCTAGTGTTCTGGGGCGCTGGCGCTTTCCGGCGGGCGTGCCCTGTGTCACTGTTTAGAAATACAGACGTTGTTCTCCTGGCCGGCACATCCCCTTTCCACGGCAACCTCCGCTTGGGGCAGCAGGGGGGAGCAGGGCTAAATGACCCAGCTGGCTCCCTGCTTCCTGGGGGCTATGGCTCTCCGCTGCAAGGGATCCGCTTTGGGGAATAATGTGCACAACTCGGGGTTGCCCTGACCGGGAAGCGTGTTTGGTTTTGAACCTGGGCCTGCGGGAGCCCCTCCATGACCAAGAGTGGGGCGGTCTTGTGGGCTGCTCAGAAGAGCTGCAGGCCACTGGCTCTGTGTCGCAGATCCACGAAGCCTTCTGTGCGTAAGCACACACGCGCTGCTCAGGGCTAGCACCCCTGGGCCGTAGGACGGCATCGTCTCTAGAAAGCCTGGCAGGAATGCCCCCTCCCCTCGACACGGGCTGTTAGGCATCTCTCACTACCCTGGGCATGATTTTATCCCGCTGTTCATCATAACTCATCATCACCAGTTTACGTAACAACTTTTCTCCTCCACAGAAGAAAAAAAACCCACATAGTTTTAGAGAGGGGACTAGGCCTTTCTTTTTTTTGTTAGGTCCCTCAGTGGTTGTCCTCCTATCAGGCACATGATAAGCGCTTATAAATGCACGTGGTAAATGAGCCAATGAATGAATAAAGCAGTCCTCCGTCGAGAAAGAAATGATCTCCAAGACTCGGGGGGTTTTTTTGGTTTGTTTTTGTTCAAAGAATGGCATTGAAGCCGCTGTCCTTGTGCCCTCAGGGTTGCTGCTGGGGAAGGAGCACCATGAGCATGCTTCGACCACCCTGGCCGCCGCGCTGTCCCCCAGCGCCTCCACCACCTTGGCCGGCAGCGCCCACGCTAAGACGGGCAGCAAGGACAACAGCACCCAGACGGACAAGAGCGCTGAGCTCTTCTGGCCCAGCATGGCCTCCCTGCCCAGCCGTGGCCGGCTGAGCATGACCCCTTCCAACAGCCCCGTCCTGAAACACCCGGTGGCCAAAGGGGCTGCAGAGAAACCGGGTATGAGCTTCTTCCCTCCCTTTACCCAGAGAAAAACCACAGACCTCTGGCCGGGGAGGGAGCCTTTGCTTGGGACCTGGGGGTGGGGTAAGGGGAGGTGGGTACCAGGGGCCCCAATCAGCTCCCACTTCATGGGGTTCTTTATAATTATGCTTACCCTAATGCACTTTATTCTTATGGGAATGAAATATGTGTAGACACTTCTAATTGATTGCCATTTAAAGAGTACATAACTTGAAGGTACCCTTTTAATGAATGCTTTTGTAATCAGCCCTTTCCCAGGGGGTGAGAATCGACCCCCTGCGGGGTGTTAGGGAATTAGGTTCCGCCTCCACCCCCAGTGTCTTGGGAGCTAGTGCCAGATACCATACACATCAGAGGCACCAGGTATGTAGATATTGCCTTGGAGGGGTTCGCCCTTCAGGGATTCAAGGTTGGGGTACCCTCCTGAGTGAAGGGGAAGGCAGATTTCACTGCAGGGCAGGTAGACTTCTGGCACATCCCTCAGGCCAGTAAGAATGAGGTGCTTTAAAATATCTAAGAGAAGACAGCCTGGGTGGGGTGGGCTTGCCATGAGTCCAGAAGCGTCCAGGGAAAGACCAGACGTGCCTTTGGATCAATCTGAGTCATGGGGATAGCCCTCTTGAGTTCTTTGGAGGAGGTGGGGCTCTCGGGGGCATAAATTAACTATTTCCTCCAAGGGGCTGCTTTAGTTTCATCCTCCCAAAACAGACAAGGAAACACAGCATTGTCTGTCATTTTTTCAACATTTAATTTTTTTTTTTTAAGATTTTATTTATTTATTTGTCAGAGAGAGAGAGAGCACAAGCAGGGGGAGCGGCAGGCAAAGGGAGAAGCAGGCTCCCCACTGAGCAAGGAGCCCGATGTGGAGCTAGATCCCAGGACCCTGGGATCATGACCTGAGCTGAAGGCAGACACTTAACCCACTGAACCACCCAGGTGTCCCTTGAATATTGAATTCTTGAGACACACTTTTCCAAGGCAGGGAACATGTGAAAACGACGTGACTTGTAGGCCCAACACTGCATGGTTTTGGGGAGAGGGACAGTGGCCTCGAGGGGGTCCTCGCACACATCCCCAAGGCCCTCTTCACCCACTTAACCTTTCCCAGCACCACTCTGGTTCTGTTATTCGTGTCTGAATCCCAGGGCCTATCATTTTCGCTCTTCTGCACTGGGGGCTGGGTTCTGCGGCCTCCCCCACAGATGCTGGTGCTGAGCGCTGGGACTAGAAATGGTTCCATTTTAGAGAGAGCCGGTCAGGCCCGCGCCCCTCTGCGGGACAGGCTGCTGATGTCCCCTTCTGTTTGGCAGAGAACCCTCTGGGCCACGGGAAGTCCCCTGACCACAAGGGCCGCGTCAGCAGCTTGCTCCACAAGCCCGAGTTCCCTGATGGAGAGATGATGGAAGTTCTCATCTAACACTGGCGTCCCTGCTGCTTTCTGTGAGGGGATCTTGACAAACGAGGAGCGTGGCCGAGAGGGAGAAGAAAGATCGAGAAAGTTGTGGATGGGAAATCAGGAACGATGTGAACTGATAAGATCTTAAATTAGTAAGAACACTTTTTATAAACGTTTAAAAAAATAATCAGGAGACCTACATGACTGAAGATGAGGAGAATGCTATGGATTCGTACCTCATATGGTGGAAGAGAGAAGACGCATGTAGGTTTGGAAACCAAGACGGTCACAGGAAGTGGGATTTTCACTGTATAGAAAGTGTATCTCTTGGGGAGGGTCTGTGTACACCCACTCTCTGGCTATAAACACATAAACCTGAACATGGATCTTCCTTGAAATATCCCCATTCTCCTTGCCTCTTAGCATGTTTGTTTTTGGTTTTTTTATTTTTTAAGAAGAACCTTCTAGAAATCTCCGAGAGCGCATCTCGGCGTCATGTAATGTCACCTGTGCCATCGGGGTTTCCTGTGAATGTGTGTGGGGTTGGCAGTGAGAAGATGTGTCTGCAGGTGATGGGAATTTAGCAGGCGGTTCTCACCAAACTCCCTGCTTGGTTTGGATTTTCAGGAGATGGCGGGGCTTCTTAGCTTCTGGGTTCAGCCATAAAAATACGGAACAGGAAGGGAGCATTATGATCTTGGTGCTCAAACTCCCTAACTGTTCTGAGTTTCGTCTCTTCCTCTGCTTTATTCTCTTTCATTTTACTCTTCTTTTCTTTCACTTCTTTTCCTTGTTACTACAACATGGCGGAATTCCTCAGGTCTGGGATTTATTAGAGCAGAGTCTGATCTCTGTTTAGTAGTGACCAGTGGGACGGAGCCATATGCTGGCTGCCTGGCTGCCTCCCCGACCTTGGAGTCATTAGGCTCATTGTGACTGGGAACTAGGGAAGTTCTGATGAGGCGGAAGATTCCACGGTCACTGGCCCTGGCTCTTCTGTCTCACAGCCGCTCTCTTGCACAGAGCCTGGTTTCTACCCTCTGTTGGGTTAGTAAGACTTTCAGGACTGCCCTCCAGCAAATGAATGACACTTGACTTGGTGGCATCCAGAGATTCACCCGACAGCTTGTACCACTTTCTAGAGTCTGTGGCTCATGAGCATATTCATCAGTCTCCCCACCCCCTCGCACTCCTCTGGTCGCTGTGGACAAGCACACAGGTTTCCATGTTAGCACATCAGTGTTTGTCATGAATTTGCTCTGTGACCTAACGGGCCAGTATATATACAGTGCGGTCACGTGTGTCGAGGTTTCGGTGTGGGACAAGTTGACCAAAGTAAGCCAGAGGCACCGTGTCGAAGAGCCAGGAGTGAGTGGGTTCGTGGGCCTCTAACTCCTCAGACACTGGCTTTCTTTACGAATCTGAGAGGTGCTGGATCAGGGAAGAGGAGAAGCTAATCAGGCTGGCAGATGTTCTTGCGGGGTCCTGATACTTTCCTCCGTCCAGGTCACCTGGATGCTTCTGAGCCCAGGGCCCTTTTCTCGTGCTTACTTAGGGAAGGAAGAAAAACGGCCTCCGTCTGAGACGTCCTCAAGTGCCACCTACATAGAGCCCTGAACACAAGACTCCTCCTGGAATTTTGCTTGGGTGGCTTCTTTTAGAGTTGGTCTTTGGGGTGTAAGATGGGTGGAGTTGTAGCCTCCCCAGATAGTAGTGGTGGAGGGAAGCCTGCAGTGTAAACTGCAGAGGAGGAGGGAGGATGGCAGTGGCCTCGGCCGGAGCGGACGTAGCCAGTGTGACAGTGAGCAGGAATCGCCTCTTCCCCAGCCCTGCTCTGCAGTGGGCACTGACCTCTGTGCCGCATGCTCTTGGCCTCCTCTGGTCCCCTCAGGCTCAGGAAGCCAGAGCGGTTCTGGGGGCCAGGCAGCCTGCCTCGTGCCGGGGCCGTGGGAGTGTGGATGCGGGTGGGGATGGGGCAGGGGGGCCCGCCCCACTCTTGGTTCCCCATCACGTTTTACAGGTGGTGAAGTTTAGGCGATGGCGACTCTTTCTCATAAGGATGTTTTGACCCCTTAATTAATGTTGGGAATGGACCAGGAATGAATGAATGCAAGTGTCTGGAGATAGGAGGGCAATCTCCTCTGCCAGTCCCCGCAACCCACATCTGGGCCACCTCAAACTTGAGCTGTCTCTCCTAGAAGTGGGGGAAAGTGGGAGCCACAGCCCAGTGTCCCCCAAGCCTCGTCTCTCTGCTCCAGCACACCCTTCGGCACGAGGTGCCAGGCTCGGGTGCTGCCCTTGGTCACCCAGACCGCCAGCGTATTGTCAGAATGAGAATGCAAACACAAACATCACCGTTTTTCAGTTGTGCTGTGGTCTTTGGCAGTCTCTTTTCTTCTAACTTGCTATAAGAAAAGGGATCTCTAGCTTTCAGATGCATTCTTTTCTGGGAGATTTCCTGCTATGCCAGCCCCGCCCCCCACCCCCCCCCACCCCACCGCCCCAGTGCTTTTCATGTTCACAGCTTTCTGGAAGCCTTGCTTGCACATTTGTTTTTG
>NC_138379.1:63793167-63808363 GCF_054177405.1 Leptonychotes weddellii
GCTGTCCGGAGGCCTGGACGGCAGGACTCCGTGGAGTCGGACTGTGGCCCTCGCGAGTCCCGTCTCGGGGTGAAGGGTAAAGGCTTTGGCTTCGTGTGAAGACCTGCCGGGGTAATTCGGGCCTCCTCCCGGAATGGGTCGCCTGGCAGTGTCTGCACGCTGACCGGGGTATCCTACGGAATAGATGCCGCTGGGTTCCAGCAACCCCTTCCAGAGCATGCGCAGAACCTTCTCTTGGCTTCTGTGCTACCTGCCGGAGGCCGGTGGCCAGTGCCGGTGTGGAATTGGGCCCCTTCCAGGCAGGCCTGCAGGCCAGGACTGCCGCGTCTGTCGCAGGGCTTTGGCTGGAGCGCACAGAGCAGCGGGGCCCTTCCCTCCTCCGTCCCGCGGGGCTAGCTCTTGGGAACGCGTCGTGGATTTGACTGCCCGGGGTTGGGGTCCGATAGCCAGATAGCGGCTCCTTAACAAATTCTGATCTTGGAACAGAGACCTCAGGGGAGAGGCTGTTGGAATGGCCGCTGCGGAGGAGCTGGCCATCACCCCCGTTCTCCCCGGCGGTCGCCCTCAGCCCCCTGTGACCTCCTGATGCCTGGGTTCCCCTGATGGGAAGACAAGCCGGCTCCCCTGCAGCCTCGCGAGTTGCAGAGACCGCTGCGAGCGCAGACGTCAGGGGAGGCTGCGGTCCCAGGAGGCAGTGAAGAATAGATCGGGCTTTTAAAAGGTGTCGGGGCAGGGAGCTCATGCGTGACTGCGTGGAGCTCCACCCGTTTTCCAAAACCAAAGTCCTGCTCCAGTCGGCGCTGGAGTCGGGGGAGTGTGCTGTGAGCTGTGAGTGAACTTGGCCTCCTGAGCAAAAGGGTCCCAAGGCCATGGTGAGTGGGAGCCCGCGGATATTCTTAACCGGTAAAGCCCTCACGTAGCCAGAGGGTATCCAGCCCACGGCTGGCTTCTTCACATCCCCAGGCCCGCGGCAGGGTAGATGCTTTATTAATGTGGCTTCTCTTCTCTTCTTTCTTGCTAATTAATGGATGTGTTTAAAATGTCTTCCTCCAATGTGAGGACGGTTTAATCAGCTTGCCTCTGATGTATGGCTCAGTTGGGCAGAGTAATTAAGAAGATGGGCAGAGTAATTAAGGAGCTTCCAGAAGTTGACCAACTGGGAGCACGTAAAGGTCAGCATTTCAGTAAATGGATTTCTTCTGGAACTAAGGAGTCGATTTTTCTCTCTTCTTTTTAAGTAGTATATCCTTTTCTTGTTTAGTAATTTAATGATATATAAAGATGTGTGTCTATGTCTGCATATGTATGAGGTATGACTACAAGGTTGTGTGTCGGGTTGTCTTGCTTAATATCTGGAAGATCCAAGTATTTCATCTCACCCCTTCCTTAAGCGGTGACCCTTTGGGAGACTCTGTGCTGATTGCTGTCCCCAGGAGAAACAGTTTGCAAACGCCTCTGTTAGAATGGCCTCTGGGACCTGGCCCGTTCCTTTATCCTCACAGATGAGAAATCTTCATCCTTTGAGGATGGATTTAAGTTTGGAAATCATCCCAGTTGAATAAATAACGATGGGTGATGAAGGTCATACCATTTTACCTTTCAAAAAAGAAAAATCCCGAAAATGTTCCTTGGAATGGGTCTTTGGACTCCTGGAGCCTCTCAAAGTGACCCCTTCCAAGGAGGACAATAGTCATCAGTACATGTAACTTCTAGTGGGTTCGCTTTTAAAAATCTCTTCCCTTGCCATGCCTTGTATGTGTTCTCCTCTCTGCATACGCAGATGGAGGTGCGTATTCCTTAGTAGAGACCTCCAGTAGGTGCTCCTGAAAGCCCTGTAATACTTAAGTGCATGTTATTGTCGTGTAATGCGATGACTGAAGTGTTTCTTTGTCATAAAACTCTGCTTCTTCACAGAATTAAAATACTCTTCTCAATATAATGAGGTACATACACCACATTTTCTCGTATCAGCTCTCAAAGCGTCGACGATGCCCAGTGGTGTGTTTACATGTGATTTTGCCTCGGATTCTGGTCGCGTGGAGACACCTGCAAGTATTTATTACAAAACAGAATGTAAGCAAGTTTATCCACAGTGGTTTTCTTGGAACGGAGGTGTTTTCCCGGTTCTGTGGAGGGACCGTGGAGCCTCCTTCTTCACGGGGCACCTACAGAATCTGTGTGGAAGTCTGTGAACCACGGGCAGGCGCGTGCAACCACCTCAGCCAACACTCGGACAGCCCTCGGGCACCCGCTCTCTCCGCCCGCCATGTGTCGTCACCATGCTTGGTGGCAGCATGCTCTGTTCCCTCCAGTGGACTCTGGTGTGCCCTTTCGGCATCTTCGTCCTGCTGGTCCGTATCGAAGGGGTGTCTGCAGAGCTGCACAGCCAGGTGGGTGTGTGTGCCAGTCGGGGGGAGCCCCCCACGGCAAATGTTGATCCTGTTGATCAGCCAAAGATTTTCCTATTCTTTGCTGCTTAAACTTGTGCCTTAATATTGTATATAATAAAGGGATAAAACGGCTCTTCTTTCTCTCATGCTTGCTCTTTTCTATCCCCCAAAATTTACATACTCGTTGAGTTTAATGGCCTCTCACTGCTTGGAGGCAGCCTCGCTCACCATTCTGCTTCCAGAAGCATCCAGTGCCCCCCTTCGTGGGCCTCGAGCTTCCACCAATACCCACTCTTGATTCTCAGAAGGAAATGAGTCATCCAGGCCACTGGAGCTTGCCGTCCACCCACTCCCAGCTCCTACAGACAAATAAGGAAAGGGGAAATGCAGGGGGGCCGGGCCCGGGGGGACAGTGTTACTTTGGTCACATCTGAGTGTCCTCTGCTGGGGTTCCTGGCTTCAGGGCCTGCCAGAGACCACTGTGCCTCGGGGGAATTAAGCCAAACAGCTGAGTCTGGGCTGGAGTCAGATGTATCTCTGCACCCCACGGTGGACATGGGAGATGGATCTGCCTTGTTCCTGTCTTGGGGTCGCAGGAAAAGCGAGGCGCTGTGGGAGAAAAGAGTCACGTGATGAGCTGGTGAAAACTATACGGGAGCCTCAGCCGCTAAACAGGAAAACAGAAGAAATGCCGAGAGTCCCCACCGGCAGTCCCCTCCCAAGGAGACAGCGACCCGGGGGACACTGTGGGGGAGGAGGAGGTGCCCTCTGCTCGTCCTCTGCTCGTGCCTCTCAAAGGGACGCCTCACTTCTCACCCACCCCTGGTGGGTCCTAGCATGGGGGGAGCTGCCCCGAAGTGAGCTCGGGGAGGCCAAGGGACGTGCCTCTAGTCCCCCAGGAATGGCTGGTGTGATTTACATGCATCACCTCCTCAGTCCTCACCACAATCTAATCATCCCCACTTTACAGGCAAGGAAACAGACAAAAACAACCTCGAGCAAGTAACGTGCAGAAGGTGGCAGGGCGGGATGTGAACCCAGGTCTCCCTGACCCAGAGCCCCTGCACTTGCAGTAAAAGGGGTAGGGGCTGGCTGGCGGGAGAGCCCAAGCTCCCACCTGCTTGGGTTCTTACCTGTCCCGCCTTCCACTCGAATGGGGCTCTCTGCAGGGACCCCACATCTCTGCCCACGTGGATGTAAGTCGTGCAGCCTAAAGGACACACTGCAGCTCCCCAGCCTCGCCTGTCAGGACCACTCTGGGAAGACAGCCTGAGGACTGCACTTGATCTGGGGCTCAGATGGGGACCCTCTCGAGCCGGGATCCAGCTCGGCCATCTCCCTGCCCTGACCTGGTGCTTGGAGCTTGTGTGAGGCGCCCCCGAGCTCTGACCTTTCTCGGGCTCTTAGACACCACAGGAGAGAAGCCCCTGCACCCCCAGTTCTGTGTGGCTGCCCCCGGCATTGTGGTACCCTGAAGGAATGCCTCCTCTCTCCCGAGATCCTGAGCTGGGGGGGCCTCCACCCATGACAGGGGTAACAATGCCTTTTAGATTTCTAGACATGAGAGATGAATCAGGAGCCCTGAAATCCCTTTCTTAAAAAAGGTCTGTGATGATGGAATAAAAAGAGCTTTCTATCCCCAAACGATGCCGCTGTTTGATTGTTTCTGTCACCCTTTTACGGAGCATGGCCGTGTCTCCCAGGAGGCAGACATCCGACACGGTGTCCAGGTGGCTCAGCTGAGCTCTCTTGACCAGCCTGTCGCCCTCCTAACTCTTCCCTTGTGGCGTTCAGACCAGGCCCTCCCCATCTGTCCAGGGGTGACTTCCAAGGTGTCAATGTGCAAACAGAAGATATAAGCCCCCAGACAGCGGTGTCGGGTAGTTTGGAGTAAAAGAATGTGAATCCTCATCCCACTGTGGGGAAATCAGAGCACATAACCTCCCATCCTGACTGGTCTCGCCCCTCTGACTGTGTGAGGGACAGCGGACCGAACATTCCCGAGCAGGCTTTTGAACGCCGTGGCCTTCACAACCGCCAGGGTGGATGGGAACCAACGTCGCCACCCGAGTTTCAGACGAGGAAACGGGCCTGCTCGTCCCTGCTCCCCGTTCTCTCCACCCACCGCCCTGTGGCCTTCGACTTCCGGGAGTTTTTGTTTTTAATGGTTTGTTTGCTTATTTTTGTTTTTCATAGTTCTGAGGAGAATTGGTAGGCAAATGGCTCATTGAAAATAAAACATTTTTTGAGGCTCTTTTTGGCAATGTGGTATTTCCAGCCGAAGGCCTGTGGCCGACAGAGAGGCTGGATCAAAGCCTCTGGTCTGTTTGTGAGACACAGACTTCAGCTAGAGCGACGTGTCCCGGTTCACATGGGGGGCGCCCGGCGGGCCACACAGGGCCGGGGCGGGGACCCTGAGGTGCACGCCGTCACGTGGCCTGCTCTGGGGCCGGGGCCCCCAACTTGTTCCTCCTCAGCCACGTCCCGAGGCCTCAGAATTCATGGTCCAGAGATGCTGAGTGTCAACAACAGGGCCTTGGTTTTCTGGTCAAATAAAGTCCTTGACTGTACTGAATGACCTCCATGTGTGGCTTCCCAGTCACCTGAAACATGGCCGCAGCCCCCACCTGGGGCTTTCCCTGCCACGGTCTCTGCCCTCCTGGCAGCCCCATCCCGTCTGTCCCCTCTGCTAGGAGCCCAAGTCACCCTGGGCTCCCCCCCACCTCTCCCCCTTGGCCAGTCATTCACCTGTCCTGTCCACTCGCCTCCAATCTTGTCTCCACACTTCGCTTCTCCATCCTCACAGGCTTTGTGCGAGACCTCACCTCTTACTCAGACGGTTGCAGTGACGCCTGCCTCCCGTTTCACCCACTCCATCCTTGGCACGGACACTGGAGAAATGAGAGTTAATGGCTGACATCGGCTTAACGTCACCATGCACCTGGCACGCCTGTGAACCTCGCCTAAATTAGGACATCAAATTCTTCCAGTCACTCTGAGGCCGGCACCCTTAGCACATCCCCATGGTACTGTGGGAGAACCCAAGTCTCTTGCCCCAAATTCTAGAACTTGTGAGTGGTAGGGCTGGGGTCCAAAGCCATGCAGACGGGCTCCAGAGACTCTGGGCCACACTGTTCCTTCCAGCTTCCTAAAGCTTGTCTGATCGCATCACCCCCGCAAGGGAAACAACAACAAAATTCTTAACTCCCTGTGACCTCCAGGATAAAGTTGAAGCTGCTGATAGGGCATTCACGCCCTACACCATGACCTTGGCCCGCTCCCCAGGCTGGTCTCTCTCCACGTCTCCTTCCATCCTGGTCTCCAGTCACTCTGGAATCATCACTGTGGCCCAAATCTGCGCTCTGCATTTCCGTTTGGCCCCTGCCCCTCAGGTCCTTTGGCTCGGAGTACCATCTTGTCTGCCCAAGTCTTACTCCTTTCAGGTGGGGCTCAAATACTGTCTTTCCTCGGGGAGGCGTTCCAGATCACCAGGGTCAAAAATAATCGCCCCTCTTCCATTATTAGCTGAGTCATCTTAGGAAAGTTGCTTAAGTTCTCCAAACCTCCTGTTTGTAAGATGACTTGGAGCACGTACCATGTCTGTTTCTTCACTCATGTGAATCAGGGTCCTAGCATGTGCCGTGACACATAGTAGGTGCTCAGGTATTTGCTGACTGACTGAGTCAACCCTACAGATTTAGTGAGAGAAGAGTTGTAATGTGTCTGCACACAGGAGGCCCTCCACAGAGGAGAGTGCCGAGCATCCTGGCCTCTGGTCCAGCCCCGGCCTCCAGCGTGGGTGTCTATCAGCTCCTCTGTCTGGGATCCAGAGCAGATGCTCATTAAAATTGGAGCCAAATGTGAGTTATCCCAAGCTCCTTATTGCATGTGTTCAGTGACTATTTTCAGGGAAACTGGAAGAGGAAACTAAAGTAAGATTTTACTTAAAAATTATGCAACATTTGTTATAAAAACAAATGATACAGAAGTGTACGAAATAGAAGTCACTCCCTCTTCTAACCCCCCGTGAGTAACCATTGTTAACAGCTGTATACAGCTATAGAGAGAGGTTTATAGATCTGTATGAATATTAATTTTAAAAAGATCATTCTATTTTATCCCACTTGCTTTTCTCACTCAATAAGCGATCATAGGAGATTTCTCTACCAACTTGTATAGATCTTTCTTTTTTTTTTTAAAGATTTTATTTATTTATTTGAGAGAGAGAGAATGAGAGAGAACACATGAGAGGGGATAGGGTCAGAGGGCAAAGCAGACTCCCTGCAGAGCAGGGAGCCCGATGCGGGACTCGATCCAGGGACTCCAGGATCATGACCTGAGCCGAAGGCAGTCGCCTAACCAACTGAGCCACCCAGGTGCCCTGTATAGATCTTTCTTGTTATCTTTGGTGGCTGTGTCTTTGTATGGAAGAGGAGAGATTTATTGAAATCTGGGTTGTGCTCCTTTGCCGCCTCCCAGCTTCCCCACTGCATTCCCCCAGCAGTTAAGGGAGAGCTGAGAATGTGGGGACACTAGGGAGAGGTCCAGATTTTCTTCTAAGAAAGAGGCCAAAACTTGCACTATATGTCAGGCTTGACCAAAGGCTGTCTCTGATCCACCCCTCCCACCCCCACCCAGGGCTTCAAAGCCTTTCCACTTGCCTGTCCAAGAACAAATTGGTGAGTAATGTCATGATGACGTTGGGATCACAAGGACTTGACCGTGCCATGGCCCCAGCTGATGGCCCAGGCCCCAGCCTGGCCTGGCCTACCCTGTTTTCTATCCAGAAATCCTCGGGCTCTAACTGAGGGGCTGATTTTCCACCCAATGTCCTATCTTCTGACCTGGAGAAGAGCACATTTTCCTGGCACCATCAGCGCAGAGCTAGCCCCGGTCTGACTTTGTTCAGTGACGTTGATGGTATTGATTCCTCCCTTGTCCCTGGCACTTTCATTTTGCACAGTGCCGATCAGATTTTTACAAATATTTAGCTTTTGGACAGCCTGTAAACAGAACCCCGATTCATGACTCACTTGTCAGTTTACTACGGAAAATTCATAATGTACCTGGCACATTTCAGAGCCTGGGGAGGGGATGCCAGAGGGTCCAAATTGCTCTGAAGATCCCTGCCCTGAGGAGAACGGGCCACCTACGGTGTGCCAAGCATTTTACAGCCTTTGCTACCCTCTTGCTCAGGACAGGGTGTGCAGGCAGATCAGGGCAAGCGAGCAAATGACCCATGGTCCACACTTAACCCATGTAAGTACCAGCATGGCATCTGAGCTGAGGTTTGGGCGATGACAAGTCATGATTTTCCCACTACATCATGCAGCCCCCCTGTTTAGGTCTAAGATCGGAAGACAAGTACAGGAAACAATGTGCTCCTGGCCCATCTGTGTCAGGGCATGGACACCAGAGTCCCTGGACAGCCCTATTAAGACCCCGCCACCCTTGACATTTGGAGAGAATTTGGCTGGAGCCCCCAGCCCCAAGATGGGAGCAGTCTGAGGCAACACCAAAGTTTGCGTGCCGTAGTCTCATGGTTGGGACACATTCAGAGAGCCCAGACCAAACCTAGCCCCCTCGTATGAGCTCTGAGAGCCCCGCCAGCACCAGAGGGCCACCTGCTGTCCTGTCCCGCTGGGAGCCCCCGAGAGGGGTCCCACAAGAGTCCGTGCTGGTCTCTGCCCCCCTTTCTCTCCCATCTATCTATCTTCTCCATCTAATTTTACTTGGAAGGGAAGTTGTTGGAGGCAGTAACTCCACGTAGCTTTACTTATTTTTTAAAAAGTTGTTTTAATTAGATGTCAACAGTTCATATCCGGACAAACCGAACCCCCTTTCCCATTTCTTCCCTCTGTCACATCGCTGCCCCTCTGCGTCCGGGGCCTCAGGCTCGGGCATATGTGACAGCTTGCCAAGCATGTGCAACTAACGTCTGTCAGGAACAAACAAGTAACACACAGAAATGCCAAGCCAGCCACTTCTCTAAGCCTCTGTGCCTCTCGGTGGAGACCAGCATAGTGTTCTGGAGGGGAAGATGAAAGCCCACGCACGGTGTCAGGGTTTCTGGAAATGACCAAACAGAGCCCACCACCACCTACATTTGTTTTCTGTACAGTAATGCTGGGCATTCAGTGAGCAGCCGATAAATGTGAAGTCTCTACGGAATAGCATCCCGCCCCCTGTGCATGATGCCCTCCTTCTAAAGAGCCTAAGTATGTCTTTTATGCCAGTAACACTGCCTAGGGACAGCTAGCATGATTCCTTTTTACACAGCGGGGAGAAACCGGGCAGAAAAGAGGGGGCACTTTCCCAAGGTCGTGGGGAAATGCCAACGGAGCCAGCTTAGAGCCAGGCTCCCCTGAAGCCCTCTCGGCTCGTGTTGGGCAGAGCGGGCCATCTGTGATGCTGTGTGGGCATCGGGTCCTTTCAGAGCTCTGCCCCCTTCCCCGCCTGGGTATCAGGAAACTGAGAAGCGATGGGCTTGGTGTGGGTCAGCCCGGCGGTCACCCACGCAGAGCTCCATGTCTGACGTGTGTGCTAAAGAGCCAAGGCGTCACCCCAGACTCGGGAGCTGGCATTTATCCCAGGGGCAGAGCCAGGAGGGCTGGAGCCAGTGCTGAGATCACAGTGGGAAATGCGTGGAGACTTCTCTGCCAGCCTCCAAACCTATGACCTTATAGCAGGGTTGAGAGGAGAACGGCCATGGCCACAAGACGGCGGATGGCAATAAGCAGGGACACCTCCCCAGGGATAACGGAGCGGATGGCGAATTCGGGTCCCTTCTGCCTCTGAGATCCAGGGTTGGAGAGATGCCACCCATCACGATGTGGTGGAGACCACACAGAGCAGCTGGTTTTTCAGCCTTCTCAGCATGTGAAGAACATCCACAGCATCACAAATAACTCGTGATATAAGTAACTCACACTGAGCAACATGCTGGAATGTGACACACACACACACACACACACACACATCAGTTCGGCACACTCTTATTGCATTAAAGGAAAGCAGCAAAGATGAATAAGGTGCTACACCTACCAGCCCCACCCCCAGCTCACAGTCTGGGTGAGAAGAACAGGAGGGACCACAGCACAGTGTCAACCCCATGGGTCGTACAGGCTGTTCTGCGGTCTGAAGGAGAGGGAAATAGGAAAGCAGAAGAGTTGTGAATTGAACTTGGATGGCTGAGAGACGGAGGCCTGAGGCTGGGGCAAAGGGAACAGCAGGTGCAGAGGCCGGGCACGCTCGTGACATAAGGCTCTGTTCCGCAGCGGCAGGTGGAGATGAGGCCGGGTGGTCTTCTCAGTCCCTGAGCTGCTATGTCCAGGAATCTGGCCTTTGTCCTGTGGCCGCAGGATTTTGGGAGCCAGCAAAGGTATACTTAGGCAGGAATGTGATCCAATCAATGCTGTTTTACAGAAAGAGAAGGAGGATTGCAGAGCCCACACTAGTAGGAAGGGACAGAATGAATGGTACTGGGTGTTGCAGTCTCTATGGACGTAACAATCACCCCAAAATTTAGCAGGGTAAAACCCACCATTTAGTGTGCTCAAAAGTGCAATTTGGGCAGGGCTTGGTGGGAGCAGTTCATCTCTGCTTGGCCTAGTTGGGGCTCAAAGGCGGGGTGACAGCAGTGGGGAGTCCTGGGACGTCTCCCTTTTTGTGGTGTCTCCAGCGGGGCAGCTGCAGGGTGGCTGGACTTCGGACGTGGTGGCCCAGGGGGTCAAAGACCCATGTTGGGTGGGTAGTGAGCCAGGCAGAAGATGGATTGCCTTTTATGACCTGGGCTCGGAAGTCACAAAGAGCCTCTTCCACCACAGGTCTTCGAGGCAGTTACAAGGACCTGCTGGGTGGGGTTCAAGTGGGAGGGGGCAGGGCAGGGCAGCTTTAATCCCTTCCGGTGGAAACGGCAGGTTCTAGAAAAGCATGAGGGATCAGAAATCTTGCTATTGTGTAATCACTTTGGAAGATAAAGTCTGCCATCCAAAGTTTTAAATACATGATCTAAGTGGATTCTCCCCCTCTACATAAGAGGTGGGTATTCTGCCCATTTTATATATAGGAAATCACAGGAGGCTTGGAGAGGTTAATGGGTCTGCCTAAAATCACACCCCAAGAGATGGGGCTGGATTCCATGTGCAAGGTCGATGGCCCCAGGCCCCATCCCTCTCCCTGCTCCTGCCTCCCTCGGGGGAAGGGAAGCAGGGACTAATTCAAAGGTCAGTGTTCTGCCCCACAGTGTTGTCACCACTAAAGAGGGAGGGCGATTTCTGAGCTCAACAGGAGGCTGTTCAACAGATCTTGAAGACCAGTTGAATTCTTACTGTATCTGCATCATGGGTGGCACGTGACAAGCATTTCCCGTGGCGGCCACGTGAATACCAGGGAGTTGGAACTCCCGGGTGCCACTTGCCGAGCACCAGGCTCTGTGCGAAGCAGGTCCTGTGCACCATCTAATTGCATTTCACAATAGCCCTGTGGGACAGGTATTATTATCATTGCTGTCAGGCTTCAAGGAGCGAAATAATGTCACAGAGGAGACGTCACCCTGGGGCCCCCGCCTCCCTGCCGTGCATCCGCTCCCCATCCACCATGATAACAGGAATCGAGGAATTGATGGCCCCCACGCTCAGGGGGCAACACTGGCTGGCCACCCGGCGCTTATGAAGGCCCCCTTGAGTCACACTGGCTGAGCTGGGAGCCAGCCCCACTATATACCAGCTGTGTAGGCTTGAGCCCGTCACTGAAGCTTACAATGCCTCAGTGTCCCCATCTGTAACACGAGCTCCTCAGCAGGAGCGTAAGACAAGCCTGGGCAGTTTCAGGGCAGACCTCGGCACAGAAGAAGCACCCGATGGGTAGATGTCAGCTACAGTTAGTGGCCGGAGGCTGGGGGCCAGCAGCTCTGTGGGGCTGACTCAGGCATCGGGGGTTCTCATGGTCCGGGGGTCAGCATTGCTTTCTGCAGAGGGCCAGGAAGCAGCTTGTTTATGCTCCCCTTGGGACGGGGTGGAGGTGGGTTAATCTGTCCAGCCACTCGCAAGGGATAAAGGAACTAATGAAATGGGGAGTGAGGTGAGGGTGTAGAGGGAGGAATTTGCAGACACTGGGCAGCTTCATGGACACTGGCCCCCGTACCCAGGAGTGTCATCGATGCCCTGACTCAGAGCTCACACAGCTGGGTCCCAGGGAGGCTGGGAGGCTCTGGATTTAGGTTAGCAAGACCCTCCTCTGGAGGTGGAGATGGGCTCCGGGGGGTGGGTGCCCAGCATCACGGAGCAGGAACTGAGAGAGAATCAAGAGGGATGAGCCCCTGGGAGCACCCCAGCAGAGTTCCTGCTCATGGTCCCCCACCCAGGTGCATTCCCATCCTTCTGGTGTTTTGGTGATTTGGCTATGTGAGCCAAAACATCTCTCCTCCTGCCCAAGCTGGCAAGCTGGTCTGGTCACCAGAGTAACGGATCACTCAGAGCCTGAGTGACGTACGCGCCGCAGGGTTCCTGGCCCAGCCTCGGCAGCTTGCCGCCCATGCCTCACAATAAGGATGTTTAGAGAATACAATCACAGCCTCACCCCTCAAGCTTCTGTAGAACCTTCCTTCCAAACACTTCAAAACCAGACGATTGTGTGTCGTCACTGTGGACCCCCATCGCTTAAGACCTGCGGAGGCGACAGTGGTTCCAAGTGTGAGAACACCCCTCCCCTCTTCCTATGTTATCAACTCCACCAGCTTTCTTGGAGCAAAATTTGGTTTTTGGTCCTTTCTTTTTTGAAAAACAAAAATCAACATGAAAGGCTACCGGTATGCCTGGCTTCCTAATGGGAGGCCATGTCCCCTCCCTGGAGTCCCACGATGAGGACCGATCCCTTACTTCCTGCGTGCATCTCAAGTGGGAGCTCTACAGAACTTCTGTTTACACGGAGCTCGCGAAGAGCAGGTCAATTTCATGTTCTGAAAATCTGTGTCAATCCCTTTTCTCTCCTCCTTTGAACTTCACCAGCATCACTCGGGAGATCTGAAGGTGGGGTTTTTGTCTTTCTGACATTTGCTGGTCAGCTTGTTTTTTATCTTTCGTCTTTCCCACAAGGATTCCAGGTGGCTAACAGCAAAGCACACACACACACACACACACACACACAGAATGGTTAATAAAAGAAAAACAGGAGACGCTTGATATTTGTGATTTCAAATCCCTACCTTCATCTATTCTTTAATAATGCTGAAGATCCGTGACATAGGACAATTTTTCAATCCCTTGAAATTCAAGCCACACAGCCTCAGCCCCTTTCCTGGGAGGCAAGAGAGGCTGCCCACTGCCGATCAGCAGAGCCGGCATCCCTCCCCGCCGCTTCCCCGAGGCGAGGCTACCCTCTAGGACACAGCCAGCGGCGTGGCCAGGGCTGCCAGGCCTCACCACAGAATGCACCTGCCCGCCTGCCTCAGAAAGCCCCGTCCACGGTGTGCTGGTGCCAAAGGGGACCTCTGTGGGGCGGGGCAGATGCGTGGATGGATTTCAATGTGTTCTCCTCCTCTTACCCTGCCCTGAATGTGTTTGAGAGTTAGATGCAGCTTCAAAAATAAAAACAATATCTAAATGATAAATCCCCTAGCCCCTCCTCCCAACCAGAAGGCTCCCAAAGCCCCTTCTGGGTTTGGGATTTTCCCCGACTTCCGAGGTAATAAGCTAGCCTGGTACTGTTTCATGGACGCCGGAGACAGGACAGTCATGGGTCAGAGACAGAGAACTTGGTTCTTCATGGCACAGAAAGCAGCATGAGCATCAGTTTCGCATGCCCCTTAGATTGATGCTGTCCTCGAAGTGGGTTTGTGTCAAAGCCGAGGACGACTAAACTCAAGGAAGCCCTGCTCTTACAGAGAGCAGTAAGCATGCCTGCTCTCCGTCCAGAGGAAGACATCACCTCATTCCTCTAGGGTGATTGCTGCTTGTTGCAAATACAGCCCTGAAAAATGGTCTGGGCAAAGAGCAGTCAGGTCCTGGCATTCTTGCCATACTTAGTAAGACCGGGCAGGGGTGCTCGGCACCCAGGATGGCTCGTCTCTCTCAATACCTTTCCCCATTCTGATCAGGGGCAGGATGTCTGGATGGGCCTTGGTGGAATGAGTTGGGCTGCAGCCAGGGCTGCAGAAGGTTTCTCAGTGCTAGCTCGGTGACTTCCACATTCCCGGCCCCCTCTGTGGGTCCACATCTCTGACTGCTGACCTGACATCCCATAGCAATGATGCTGGCTGACATCTGCAGGGCCCCGACTTTGCCTGACACCATGCCACGCCCTCCTTGTGCATTATTTCATTTCATGCAGCCCCTCCTTATACCCCCATCTGCACAGGAGGAAACTGAGGCTCAGCTGGCTAGTAAGTGGTGGAGCCCAGATGTGGTCCACAAGCTGGCTCCAGAATCCACGTTCCTTATTATCCCACTGGTGCCCATACCCCCATAATAAAGATGGACTCCTTTCTTGGTAAACAGAGAACGGATTCTTTTTCTATTATTATTATTATTATTATTATTATTATTAGCAAATTCTTCTTCACTGAAGGCATCTTCCTCTGACCTCCTGTCTCTATCCCTACCCAAAGTCCTGGCTGGGATTCAGAAGATTCTCAGTAGACTTTGGAACTAGCCTGAGAAAAGTGCATGAGCAGGTGCACCTGGGTGGCTGAGTCGGTTGAGCATCTGCCTTTGGCTCAGGTCATGATCCTGGGGTCTTGGAATCGAACCTCACGTCCGACTCCCTGCTCAGCGGTGAGTCTGCTTCTCCCTCTTTCTCTGCCCACCCCCGTTTGTACTCGTGCGCTCTCTCTCTCTCTCTCTGTCAAATAAATAAATAAAATCTTTAAAAAAAAAAGTGCATGAGGAGGCCAGCTGAGCAGGGACAGCCCTCAAGGCGATCTCTGAGTTTCTGAAACAGCCTATTGACTCCATTTCTATGTAGATAGAGGAGTGACTGGAAGGCTGCTGAGGGCTCAAATGGTACCTTTTATGAATTAGAAAAAGGGCACCTTCCCTCAAGATACTTGATTGCCACTTTCTGGAAAATTATGACTATACATATACATATCTAGGGAGACGCCTAAGTGCATATCCCTTCCTGCAACTGAATAGCGCATAACCTGTGCAACCATACTGCCTAGGCTGAGTCACACAGACCTGGGTCTATACCGATTCCATCATTTACTAGCTGAGTGATCTTGAGGAGGTCACTGGGCTCTCTGAAGCTCCGTTTCCATGGACCTCACAGGTTTGAACAGAGAAATAGGAAAGAGCTCTTGCTTAAGACCCAGGGGGAGGGCTTTTCTTCTTGGGATAAGATGGAGATATTAAAAATCAGAGACTGGGACCTTGTCCTGGAAGGACATGCCCCGCCCAGCCACAGGTGGGATAATGGGACTCCTTTGAAGTCCTCTATGGTTTTCTTATCACTGCGGAGGAAGAGTTGGACTAGTACTGAGGCTTGTCTTCAGTTCCATCTGCTCCTCCCTTTCCAGTGACCCATTCCTCAGTGAATCTTACCCCTCCCCCACCCTGCTCCTCTTCCCATCACCCTCCTAGTCCTTCCTCTTCTCTTCCAATCAGAGAATGGTTGATAAGCTTTAATGATACTTTGGAAATTTGCCTCTAAACAACTAGGTCAAAAAATGGAAACTAATCAGTGCCTTCAGACCTAGGGGAAAGATATTTTGGAAAGGTATTCTGCCTGCATATGACATGGAAATGTCACCATGAAGTTGGCCATCCGTTCCACCTTTAAAAAGCACAGAACTGGGGGGGGGGGGGGGA
>NC_138379.1:63808863-63849525 GCF_054177405.1 Leptonychotes weddellii
GGAAGGGAAAAATGAAGGGGGGGGGAATCGGAGGGGGAGACGAACCATGAGAGACTATGGACTCTGAGAAATAAACTGAGGGTTCTAGAGGGGAGGGAGGTGGGGGATGGGTTAGCCTGGTGATGGTTATTAAAGGCACATTCTGCATGGAGCACTGGGTGTTATACGCAAACAATGAATCATGGAACACTAGATCAAAAACTAATGATGTAATGTATGGTGATTAACATAACATAATAATAAAAAAAAAGAAAAAAAAAGGCACAGAACTGAGGGAAGGGACCTGGCGACAAGGCTGGCTGCCCCGGCACTGCGCCCTCTAGTGGCCCACCATGGGATCGGCCACCATTCTCCCCAGGATGGGAGCTTGGAAATTCTTTGAGCCAATGCTCCCTCCTGGCACCTGCCCAACATTTTATACAGTCAGAGCAGCCAGGGGACACATTATTTAGGCCTCGCTGTCATCCTCTGATGTCTGAAGGGCAAAATGGAGGTGAACATGGTAATACCTCTCCCAGAGGCCCTGAAGTCCGTTCAAGTCTTTACTGGTCACTCACTGGGAATTTCCGCTGGGGCTGTGGAGAGAGCATATGCTGATGAGAAGAGAACCAACATTTACGGTGCACTTTACACGCGTTACTAATTAATTTAAACTTCTTAGGTTAGAAACCACCATCCATTTGCAGATGAGGAAATGAGGCAAGGCCAGAGCACTTTGGTCCCCTGTGCCAGGGCACACGGCCAGCGACTAGCCACCCTGGGATTTGAACCAGGTGTGATGCCAGAGTCCATGCTGTCTTGCTGCGCACCATGCCAGGTCTCTGTGGCTCTCGCCCAGCTGCTCTAACTCCCGGAAGATGCGTGCGATATTGCGATTTATAGGACATATGTACCTGGTCCCTCAGATGATCAAAATGTATTTCTCATACAATTTGGTCCTCATCCACTGTTCTTGGCTCACAGCTTCCCAAATCCTTGGAATTTCCTAAGTGATAAGAGTGATGGAAGCATTTTTGGTTTCAACATTTGATCTCTTGTCCTCGGTTCATGGAAACAGAGTCATAAAGGTAAAAATGGGTGTCAGGGATGCCTGGATGGCTCAGTTGGTTAAGCGTCTACCTTTGGCTCAGGTCATGATCTCAGGGTCCTGGGATCGAGCCCTGCATCAGGCTCCCTGCTCAGCAGGGAGTCTGCTTTTCCCTCTCCCCCTACCCCTCGGCCCCCTTGTGCACTCTCTCATGCACTCTCAATAAATAAAATCTTTTTTTAAAAAAGGTTAAAGGGTGTCTTGTTATTCATAACTAGCTCCTTTTCACCACAACTGGGTTTATGTTAATGAGGTGACTTTCGATAAGCACCTAAGGATGGGGGCTGGTCGCCAGGAGAACCAGCCATGAATACAAGGTTGGAACTTTCAGTCCCACCCCTTTGACCTCTGGGGAGGGATGAGGGGCTAGAGATTCAATGGCCCAGATTTAATCAAGCCTCCATAAAAACCCCAGAGGAGGAGGTTTGGAGAGCTTCCAGATTGGGAACCAGAACATCTCCAAGTGCTCCCATGCTGGGTCCCAAACTCCATGAGGACAGAGCTCCTTTGCTCAGGATCTTGCCTTAAGTATCTCTTCATCTGGCTACTGATTAGAATCCTCTAATATCCTTTGTAGTAAATCGGTAATCTAATGAGTAAAAGGTTCCTGAGTTCTGTGAGATGTTTTAGCAAATTACTCAACCCCAACGGAGAAAGTCGTGAGAACTTCTGATTTATATAGCCAGTTGGTCAAAAGCACAGATAGGCACCTGGACTTGTGACTGGCATCCGAAGTCACTTTAGCAAATTAACCGAATCCTACGAGGGGCTCGTTAGAACCCCTGATCTGTAGCTGGGTGGCCAGAACCACACGTGATAAGCTGGGTTTGTGATTGGCATCTGAAGTGTGGGGCTGGGGGCAGTCCGGTGGGATGGAGCCAACTGGAATCCGGGGCTATCTCCGGGGAGAGAGCATCAGAATGGGGCTACATTGTAGGACACCCAGCTGTGTCCTGAGAATGTGGAAACCTCTCCCCACACACATTGGAATCGGTCCCAGAACTTTTAATGCATTTAGCATATTTCAGAGCATCACAGGAGACAGGCGTCCAGGACCTCTATTCACGGGGTCTCTGCTGACACAGCAGAGCACAGGCCCAGGGCAGCGGCTGCCTCATGGCCTCCAGAGAGCAGCCTCAGCAGAGAAGACAGGCGCCATCTTTGCAAGATGATTTTATCTGTGGCTCCAGAGGATGGGCTATGCGGTCACAGATACCTGCATTCAAACCTTGATTTTGATGTTCCTACATGCTCTGGGCAACTCAACCTCTTGAGTTTCAGCTCCTGTTTCTGTGTGGGGGTGACGTTTGTCTCCCAGGGCTGCTGCCCGTAACCTGCAGCCTGTTCCCCCAGACGACCCACAAGAAGTTCCCAGGACAAGCCTGGCAGCCACTGAGTGCTGAGTCTATCTCAGGTGTTATTATTACTGATTTGGCGCTGCAGAGATCTGGCAGATCCGCTTGTGGGGGAGGCGTGGCATAGGAAAGAGAGGCCTTTTCTCTCTCTGCCCCAATTCCCCTGCAGCTACTAAGGAAGAGGATCCAGGCCGCCTCTTTCTGGCTGCAGATTACTCAGGGGAAACGGGCCTAAAATGGCCCCAGAGAGTCCCTTGGCTATTAAAGGAAGTAAGTGCTGGAAAGCTTACTATATATATATACTGCTCTCCAGGCCTCCCCTTCCCCAGGGAATGCCTGTTTCCAGTCTGTGTTCAGCTTGTATGAGGATTTTAAAACTTTTCTTTGAACATATCTGTAGGATGGTGTCCCTAGATGTCTGGTCCAGGGGACAAACTTATTTATTAATAGACCCAAAGATTGGCTACACCCACTGCAGACCTCATTTTAGCAAGGTTCTCTGAATGACACCCCTCTTGGGAAAAAATGGTGCTTCCTCTCCAAAATCTCTTGGGTCTTTGAAATGTTGATGCTTTCAGGGGCACCTGGGTGCCTCAGTCAGTTAAGCATCCAACTCTTGATTTCAGCTCAGGTCGTGATCTCAAGGTTGCAAGATCGTGCCCCATGTCCAGCTCCACACTTAGCATGGAGCCTGCTTGAGATTCTCTCTCTCCCTCTGCTCCTCTCCCTGCTCACTCTCTCTCTCTCTTTCTCTAAAAAAAAAAAAAAAAAAATTAAAAAAAACAAGAAGTGTTGATACTTTCATCTCATTAACGATGACATCATAGGCCAACAATTGGAAGATTTCAAAATCACTTATGAATACCATAAACAGTGGGCTTCTGATACTGATTTCCAGTTTCCTGCTCACTGGACTTGTGCTGGGTCCTGAGCATGCCAAGGGGAGCCTGCCAGATGGACCTTGGGTTCATTTACTGGGGGGGGCAGAAGGAAGTGTAGGATATTGTCGAAAACTGACCTCTGTCCTTTGGAGCCAAAATATAACCGGAAGACAGAGTTCGGGATAAAGAGGAACAATAGCTTTATTGCTTTGCCGGGCAAAGGAGGCTGCAGCAGGCTAAGGTCTTCAAAAACTGCAAGCCCGCCCAGAAGAAGGGCCTGGGGGGTTTTACAGAGAAATGCAGGATCTAGCAGGTTTCAGCAGGAGTTGGGTACCTGCTGCCAACCTCCTTAGTTAGTCGTTTTCCACGTGGTGCCAGGTTCCTGAAACAAAAAGCTAAGAAGGGAGGAGGGGAAGTTTGGGGAAGAGAGGAAAAGGTTACTTAGTTTAAAATCGAGCTTCAGGAAGCATTAATGTAGCCATTTTGATTTTTGTTCACCTTCATGCTTTCAGGCAGTTTCATTAAGACAGGATTGCGGGTTGGGTTCTTGGTCCAGAAGATGCTGAGGCGGAGTTTGGGGTGCAAGATGTTTAGTGGGCTCACACGTGTGTAAGGGAGCCAGGAGAGGCTAGATGGGGCCGAGGCGATGCAATCCCAGCGAAGCCTCGGCCAAGGAGGCCCGGGCTGGGGAGAGGAGACTGCCTGTCCCAGGCCCCCATCAGCTGACACTGCTGGGCCGGCCCCGCCGCCATCTTGCTCAGCCACTGGATATGGAGGCTGGGAAGAGCTGACAGCCCCTGGTGCCTGCTTGTGCGTCCCCGCACGGGCGGCCAGGCCTTCCTTGAAGGGGGATCTGGCTCACGCAGCAACAAGTCTGCCTGGGAGGGAGCTTCCTAGAAGAGGTAACACCTAAGGCAAGATTTGAAGGGCAAAGCGCCAGGAGAAATGGCGGGATGGGTTGGGGGCGGGGACTGGAGGAGGAAAGAGCCCTCAGGAAAGCCTGGAGCGACCAGACAAGTTCCAGGGACAGAAGCGGGTGGAGCCAAGTGAGGGCTGGGGGCGCAGTGGGAGAGAGGAGATGGGGAAAGTAGGATGGGGCTTTGTGGGCCACACTCATGGGTCTGGCCTTCCTCCTAAAGCCGTGAAGATGCACTTAGAGAGGAGCTGGAGACTGTCTGCTTTTGCCCCTCTGCCCGAGGGCAGGCTTGGGAGCTGAGTTTGGGCGGGGCTCCGAGGGAGGCTGGCAGGGGCCCTTTGGCGAGCTGGGTCTCCAGGGCGCCTCCCCTCCACTTGGAGGGCGGACTGGCCCCGGGGGCTCCCCGTGAGGGAGGAGGCAGAGGACCCGGGACCGCGGGGAAGGAAGGCCTGGCCGTGTCCGCCCTTGCAGCCCTGGACCAAGGCCTGCTGCTCCGCGTTCGTCGACTCATGGCCCATTGCGCTTCATCGGCATCCCATCAACTTCCCCCTTCTCCTATCATTTTGAAGCAACTCCCAGACATTAGGTCATTTAATCCATAAATATTTCATGATGTCTCCCTAAAAGATAAGGATACTTTTTAAAAAATAAGACCACAATACTAATATCACCTAAAGATACTTCGTGGTTTCTTGATACCACTTGTCTCAGAAATGTAATAAATGTTTATTTTTTACAGTTGGGTTTGAATCAGAATCTAAACAAGGTGCACTCACTGTGATTGGCTGGTGTGTTTTGTTTTTGTTTCTGTTTTTGTTTTGGGGGCAGGCGTGGGAGGGGCAGAGAGAGAGAGCGAATCCCAAGCAGGCTCCATGCTCAGCACAGAGCCGGCCACGGAGCTCGATCCCATGATCCAGAGATCATGACCTGAGCCGAACCAAGCCTCGGTCGTTTAACAGACTGAGCCACCCAGGTGCCCCAGCTGATGTATTCTTGTCTCTTAATCGCCATGTTCCCTCCGCATCACTTCTCACCCCACCTGCCAGCCACCCCCACTCCTGCAACTTATTTTTTGAAGAAACGAAGTCATTCGTTCTATGGGATTTCCTCGGAGTCCGGATTTCGCTGACTGCATCCCCAGAGTGTGTGTTCTCACATAGTCCTCTGTATTTTCTCTAAGTCAGGAATGAGGAGTTCTTGAATATGAGAAGATGGAGGGTGGCATTTGAGAAGGGAAGGAGAGGAGAGGAGTGGTGGGCGTGCTGGGACGTGCATGGAGGAGGCAACCCTGCTGGAGGTCGATGGAAGCAGCATCCAGGATGTCTTTATGTCCATTCTGGAGTAGGAAGGGGTTCATCCTTTATCCCCAGGCAATGGTGAATCAACCGGATATTTTAAAACAAAAGAAGAACTTCATTCATTCATTCTTTCGTTCGTTCAAGGAATATGGAGTCTTCTCAACTGTGTGGGGGGGTCCCACCTGGCCTGGTGCTGAACCAGCAGCAGGGAGTGAGAACGAGCAGGATTCTGCCCTCCTGGAGCTTACAGTCTAGTGAGAGACAACTTCTAAACAAGCTGACAAAGGACTGTAAAACTCCCACCGTGAAGGGCACTGGGAAAGAGGGGGCATTGCAGAGGCTCTGGGATCCTTCTCGGGAGAAATGACAGCAAGCTGAGGTCAAGGGTAAGTAGGGAGCGACTAGGCGAGGCCACAGGGGGAGACTCTGAAGGGGAGGTGGGAAGCCTAGTCCAACTGTTAAAATTTGGAAAACAATACTGAATTTACTTTTTGCTGAAGCAAGGGGGAACTAAAGGCATTAATGTAATCTCTCTCCAAACAAAGAAAGGAGCAGGATGCTATTGGTTTGGTGTTGAGGCTACATTTAAATAAAGCAGCATTTTGACTGGTGCAGAGTGAATTTTCTTTAAGAGATTGATCAACAAGAAAATGACTTTGGGGTTTTGTTTTCTCGGAAAGAACAGAGTTAAGGTAAATGTGGGATGTCGTATTTGCTGGTTGTTAGTGAAACCCTTTCCATGGCCCTCTAACAGGGAGCTTACAGGCCCTGGGGGTACCTGATCTGACAAAAGACTGGGAGGTGCTATGGTCTGAATGTTTGTGCTTCCCTCAGAATTATATGTTGAAACCTAATGCCTGATGTGCTGGTATTAAGATGTGGGGCCTTTGGGAGGTGATTAGGTCATGAAGGTGGAGGCCTCATGAGTGAGATTTAGTGCCTCTTATAAAAGAGACTTTATAAAAGTTTGTTTGCCTGTTCCACCATGTGAGGACACAGCAAGAAGGTGACATCTATGGACCAGAAATTTAGGCCCCACCAGCCGCCAGAACGGTGAGAAATAAATTTGTGTTGTTTATAAATCACCCAGGCCATAGTATTTTGTTATTGCAGCCCAAACAGACTTAGCAAGAAATCTAAGCTGTGGGATTTCTGTGTCAGAGCTCAGACTCTTCAGGCAAGAGTAAAATATTCTGTTCTCAAAGGCCATGGGGGTACAAGACAGCATGTTGCATTTGATAAATGAAAGAAGGCGAGGAAGGCTGGAGCTCAGGGATAAAGCTTGTGCAGGGGAGGTGAGACCCAAAAGGCAGGCAGGACGCAGGGCTGTGGACACACTGCAGGTCACGTGGGGGACTTTCAAGCCTCCTACTTGCCTCATAGTGAGAATTACTGGAGTGCTTATTTAGTTAACAGATTGATGGACATCCATCCTGAAATTCTCATTCCATAGATCTGTATTGGGCCCCTAGAAACTGTTTTAAAAGATTTTCCAGGTGATCTTTATCTTCAGGAGAGTTTGGAAATCTTGAGGAGAGCTATCGATTTTTTTTTAATAACTGTTGGGAGTGGGTGACCTGATCCGATCTGCAATTCAGGGGGGACAGTGGATTTGGTAGAAGATCCAGAGGGTCCATGGAAGTCTGCTGAAAGCTTGTTGTAATAGCCCAAATGACAGACGGTGGACGCTTGCTCCAGAGTAGTAGTGATGGAGCTGGAGAGGAGGCTTGGCGATCGACAGACATGGGGCTGGAGAGGACTGTGCTGGAGAGGACAGTTTGGTCTGGCTCATGCAGCTGGACTGTTGGCAGGGTCATTGGCTAAAACAGGCAACACTGCAAAAATTTTGAATAAGTGGAGTTTGAGATGCCACCAAAATATTTTTTTTTAAGAATTTATTTATTTATTTTAGAGAGAGAGAGAGCAGGAGCGGGAAGGGCAGAGGGAGAAAGAATCTCAAGCAGACTCCGCGCTGAGTGCGGAGCCCCACGCAGGGCTGATCTCACTACCGTGAGATCGGCACCTGAGCCGAAACCCAAAGCGGATGCTCAACCGACTGCACCACCCAGGCGCCCAGATGCCACCGAAATATTTAAGTGAAGACTTCAAGCAAGCGATTGAATGAATGTATCTAGAGGTCAGAGGAGGGACGCCTGGGTGGCTCAGTTGGTTGAGTGTCTGCCTTCGGCTCCGGTCATGATCCCAGGGTCCTGGGATCGAGTCCCACGTCGGGCTCCTTGCTTGGCGGAGAGCCTGCTTCTCCCTCTGCCTGCCGCTCCCCCTGCTTGTGCTCTCTCTCTCTAACAAATAAATGAATAAAATCTTAAAAAATAAATAAATAAATAAATAGAGGTCAGAGGAGATATCTGGGCTGGACATAGAAATATATGGATCATCTGTTTGTAGGTGGAAATAAAGTCTCTAGGTATGCTTGACACTGCTGGAGGAGAGCACGGGGAGAGCTTAGGCCAAAGCCCCGATGAACTCCATGGGAAGGACTGATGGCAAAGGCGAGCCTTCAGTGGAGACAGAGAAGGGAAAATCAAAATGGTAGAAGGAAACCAGAAGAGTGGTATCCCAGGAGTCACGATTGGATCTGTTGTAGAAGGATCCATGTGGCCAGTGTATGGTGGGTGATTAGAGGCAGGGAGATGGGTGAAGTGTGCTTTGTATATTCTAAATACTGACTTCAGGCACAGCAAATAAGTAGCCCCAGCCCAGGGAGCCCTTCTGGTTCACGGTTTCACTGATGTAACTGAGGTCTGCCACCTGCAGGAGTGACAGACTCTCAGCAATCAAACTACTGGTCAGTGAATCACTCAAAAGAATTCTTGATCTTGTGTGTCTCTCTCCTCACTTCTTTCAAATGCGACTTTTCTCCACCGAACCCATGTAAAAATCGCTCTATCTCTGGAAAATCAGGGCTACAGAGGGACCCAGGCTCCTTTTGCTTTAAACCTCTAATAGTTTGTTACATGAAACCGTAGCAATTATGCTTTTATAGGTCCGCCCAGTTTTCCAAGTACATTTGAAATCCACTCCTACTGAAGAGGAAACAGTTAAGCTGAAACAATGAGGACAAAGCTACATGTTATTGAAAGGGAACAAGTTCTTTTTAGCTCCAGCTGCTGCGTGTAAGTACATTTGATGCCAAGGAAAGAGAAAGTCTCCCGAGACGGGGCAGTGCCAAGAAGGGCGGGAAACTTCTTCCACCGTCCAGTGGACCCTTGGTGAGGGTATTTGTAAGCATTTTGTAGGAGTAGCCTTCAGAGGTGTTATTCATTCGTTCAGTAAGTATTTATGGAGCCTCTCTTTGGTTCCAGGCGCTGGTCAAGGCACTAGGGTGATTAAAGGCATCTCCAACATTCCCTTGTAATGCCTGACTCCGCCGTTGCAAACGGAGCTGAAGGAGCCAGAGCAATCCAGTGTGTGCAATGGAAAGCCTCAGCACAGCCGGGACAGCAAATCTTTGAGGGTGTGGAGACTCAAACTGTCCGCGGCGGCTTATCCACCGTGACCCAAGGGAGTCCTCTCCGCTGTGGATGGATACGTTCCAGAACAGGATCTGGACCGGTGAGGGATGCAGACACAGGGTAATGGAAGGACAGAGTGCGGAGCTGGACGTGCTCTACCCGAGCCACTTGTCTCACCGGGGGAGGCTGGTTTCGAAGGCTTCGAACGTGGCCTGCTGCTTGTGCACTGTGCATGCTGATGGCCATGCATCCCAACAATGACCGGCTATGTCGACCCTGCTAAGAAGTTCGAGAACACGATCACATTTCCTGCTCACAGAAACCCTCTGAAGTGGGTCCCCGCAGTATTCCCATTTTAGAGAACAGGAGACTGTGACCTCAGCAGATGGGTCATCTCCCTAAGGAGCTGTGATGGCAGAGCGGGGCCTAAGGATGCTCGGCCCAGCCCCCCTTATGCCCAGGCCTGTGCTCTGAGCCGCCCTGCGATCGCCAACCCAGATTCCATGAGCCGGGCCATACTGACTCTACAATATGGGCTTGTTCCTGCCCCATGGGCCCGTTTGCAGTTCTTATGCCATCCTGAATTAAAAGAGCCCTTTCAGGCAGTATTCAGGAAAAGTCCCTGGCAGGACAGAAACTGAGGGAGAAGGGGTACAAAGGCAGGGAGGAGAAACAGCTCTGAGGAAGGATCGAGAGGTAGTTAATATGGCTGGAGTGGTCTGAAAGTGAAGTCACAAAAGGTGAGGCATGAAGGTTCCCGCAAGACATCCCAGTAACAGGCAGTAGGGATCTCCCAGCGCCTTGCCCTGTTCTTGTGCTGGCGAGTTCTAGCTGAACCAACAAATACTGCTGCCCTTGATGAGCTTCTAGTCTGGAGAAGTGAAGGATTCTGACTTTTATCCTAAGGGCAGTAGGAAGCGGGGGGAAGGTTTTCATCCAGGAGGTGACAGAGGATGAGCATTCTGGAAAGCATGCAGGGGTCGGATTTGAGGAAGGAGTGGAAGCAGGAGGACCAGTCAGAGGTTGTTGCCATAATCGAGGTGACAAATGAAGGTGACCTGAACGAAGAGAGATGCCTGTATGTGGAGGAAAGACAGATTCCAGAGATATGAGGTATATACACATAAAGGCATGGGCATAACAACTGGCTTCAAACGACCTTAAACTACAAGACTAGAACTCTTTCCAAACTTAATGGCCACCCTGAATGTGCAAAGTAGATAGCTGATCGGTTTCTTTGGGGAGTGCTGACCACAGTTCTAGTGTCTTCCCCAATGGTTTGCATGGATGAGGAAAGCTACTGGAAACTTCTGACCATGGTGGACATTCTAAAACACCTGAAGGTCAGGTTCCCCTTTCCTCCCGGCCCTCCCCACTGCCAATCTGTGGAAAGGAAGAGAGGACTCCATGTGACAGTGCTCTTGAACACTGCGTGCTTCGCCGGAAGGCGGTAGCCAGTATCCTTCCCCTGGGCCAACACAGCCTCGCTCGTTCCAAGGGGCCCGTCTTGCTGTCAGATCTCATCATTCACTGATGGGCCCTTGTGTCCTGGTCCCTTGGCTTCTGTGACTATGGCTTGTGCCATTCCTGAAAATTAGTTCTTTATGGGTCTCCTAATGCTGCTGTAGCAAATTACCACAAACTTGGTGGCTCCAAACGGCACACATTTGCCCTCTTAGAGTTCTGGAGGTCAGAAGCCTACAATCGAGGTATTGACAGGGCTGCATTCCTTCGCGGACTCTGGGGAAGACTGTTTTCTTGCCTTTTGCAGCTACTAGAGGATGCTTGTTTTGCTCGGCATTCAGCTCCGGCTTCCCCTCTCCTATTTCTTAATTTTCCTCTGCTTCTGTTGTCACATAATCTTCTCTGACCCTGATCCTCCTGCCTCCCTCTTAGAAGGACTCTTGTGATTGCATTGGGCCCCAAGATCATCTAGGATGAGCTCCCCATTGCAAGATCCTGAATCACAATTGCAAAGTGCCTTTGACCAAGGTAACGTATTCATAAATTCAGGGTTTAGGATGTGGACATCTCGGGGTGGGGGCACTATTCAGCCTACCACAGGTCCCACACAGCTGCTGTATCCTTGCATCCTTGTTCATTGCTGTGAGGACAGCCCCCATCACTGGGGGGGTGAGCCCTTCTGCAAAGGCCAATCCCACCCTCCACAGTCATTCCCTGTATGGGCTTTCAAGGTATGGCTCTTTCCATTCCCACCAACATGCTCAACTATTTTCAAAAGTATGTTCGGAGTCAGGGGACTAAATTAGGGGCTTCCAGTCTCAGAGACATATTTGTCCCCAAGACTCTATGCCTGGGTGTGGAGCTGGGGTGCAGACTCATCCTTCCACTCATCTATTCCTAAATTCCATCTATGGAAGAGGCTGGAATCCAGTATGTGTTCATAGTTATTTAAAAAAGCAACAAACAAACATACAAACAAAACCCCTCTGACTTAAAATGATCATTTGTGCTTCTTTTAAGATGGCATTGTTGCCATGGCGACCAGAGGCTAGCGAAAGAGACTCTCTCTCCTCTTTCCCATTTCCTGCCTGTCTGTACATTTCTTTTTTTTTTTTTTAAAGATTTTATTTATTTATTTGAGACAGAGAGAATGAGAGAGACAGAGAGCACATGAGAGGGGGGAGGGTCAGAGGGAGAAGCAGGCTCCCCGCCGAGCAGGGAGCCCGATGCGGGACTCGATCCAGGGACTCCAGGATCACGACCTGAGCCGAAGGCAGTCGCTTAACCAACTGAGCCACCCAGGCGCCCTCGTCTGTACATTTCTTTAGCAGATCTCCATTGTGTGCATCTATGGATACCTCAGGGGAACTCTCCTACCTACAGAAAATCTGCTTTCTGCTTTCTGCAAGCAGGCATGTGTGTGGTCAGTGAATCAGCCCCCAGGGCTGATGGGGCAGAGGTTGGCACATCTTGACCCGACTCTTCCAGGCAGATGGAGAAGAAGGAGTCTGCTGATGTGCTCTCAGTGCATAAATAATAAGCGTCCTGCTGCCTTGTCTCTGCGTGCGGTGAGTGTTAATGCCTGCCACAGGGAGGGATCGAGGGAGAGCTGCGCTGATCCAGAGCCCAGAGAGAACGGGAACGACTGAATCCAACTGTTAGACACTGTGTTCTGCACTCCTCTCCAGGATGACACATCAAGTCCCATGGTCAGCCCCACCATTGTCTGCGGTCCAGTCAAGGCCTTGGAGGCCAGACTGGAGGCAGTGAGGTCTAATTAAGATCTGGGATGGAAAGAGGGCTATGGGATGGCTGGCAGGGCAGTCTCCCAATCACACCTTCCCCATCTGTTACTGGGATCCGGATCTCTGCCCTGCCTGATCTGTGGGATTCTTGTGAGGATCAGATCAGATCACTGCTGTGACGGTGCTTTCTGAACTCGGTTTGGGACTGCAAACATGATGATGATGATGATGATGATGATGATAATGATGTCATAAAACTGGAATCATACAGTATGTAGCCTTTTCAGACTGATTTCTGCCACTTAGCTCTCAAGGTCCCTCCATGTTTTTTGTTTTTGTTTTTTTAAGATTTTATTTATTTGAGAGGGAGAGAGACAGAACATAAGCGGGGGAGGGGCAGAGAGAGAGGGAGAAGCAGACTCCATGCTAAACAGGGAGCCCGACACAGGGCTCGATCCCAGGACCCTGGCATCATGACCTGAGCCCAAGGCAACTGTTTAACGGACTGAGCCACCCAGGTGTCCCTCCTCCATGTCTTTTCATTGCTTGATAGCTCATTTCTCTTTCTGGCTAAGTTATATTCCATTTGGGTGGATTTCATCTACTCCTTCACCTATTGAAGGACATCTTTGTTGCTTCCAAGTTTAAAGCTGCTATAAATATTCATGTGCAGGTTTTGTGTGGACATAAGTTTTCAACTCCTTTGGGTAAATATCTAGGAGCAGGATGATTGCTGGATCATATGGCAAGCTTATGTTGAGCTTTGCAAGAAACTGCCAAATTGTCTTTGAGAGTGGCTGTGCCATTTTGCATTCCCAACAGCAATAAATGAGAGTTTCTGTTGTGCCACATCCTCGCAGGCATCTGCTGCTGTCAGTGTTTTGGATTTCAGCCATCCTAATAGGTCTGTAGTGCTCCCTTGTTTTGATTTGCAGTTCCCCAATGACATTTGATGTCAGGTGTGTTTTCATCTGTTTATTTCTCATCTGTATGTCCTCCGCAGTGACGTGCCTGTGTAGATTTTTGGCCACTTAAATATCAGATTGTTTTCTTATTGTTGAGTTTTAGGAGTTCTTTGTGTATTTCAGGTAATGGATACGTGTTTTGCAGAGAGTTTCCTCCCCATCTGTGCTTCTCTTTTCATTCTATTAACAGTGTCTCTCGAGGAGCTGAAGTTTTTTATTTTAATGACACCCAGCTTGTCAACATTTCCTTTCTGGAATTGTGCTTTTGGTGTTGTATCTACACAATTGTACTTTCGGAGTTGTATCCAAGCTCACCCAGATTTTCTCCCATGCTATCTTCTAGAAATTTTATAGTTTTGCACTTTACGTTGAGGTCTATGACATATTTTGAGCTCATTTCTGTGAAAGATGTAAAGCCTAGGTTTGGGTTCTTTTTTTTTTTTTTTTTAATTTTATTTATTTATTTATTTTTTGCATGTGGATGTCCTGTCGTTCAGCACCATTTATTCCAGGACTTTCCTTTCTCCATTGAATTGCCTGGCTCCTTTGTCAAAGATCAGTGGACTGTATTTGCCTGGGTCTATTTTTGGCCTCTCTATTCTGTCCCATTGATCTATTCATCTGTTCTTTTACCAACACCACACTGTCTTGATGGCTGTAGTTTTACAGTAAGGCTTCAGGTTGGGTAGAGTTCGTTCACCCACTTTGTTCTTTCTCAGTATTGTGTGAGCTCTTCTGTGTTTTCCCTTCCCATATAAAGTTTAGAACCAGTTTCTTGATATGCACAAATAAGTTGCTGGGATTTTGATTGAGATTGCATCGAATCTATAGATCAAGCCAGGAAGAACTGACATTTTAACATTATTAAGGCTTCTTACCCGTAAACACAGAGTATTTCTCTATTTATTTAGTTCTTCTTACATCTTTATCATCAGCATTTGGTGGTTTTCCTCGTATAGACCTTTTATAAACTTGGTTAGATTTTACAGCTAAGTATTTTCTTTTTTCTTTCTTTTTTTTTTTTTTTTTTGGTGCTAATGTAAATGGTGTTCGTTTACATAAATTCCAATCATTGATTGTTGGTATATACAGAAGCAGTTGACTTTGTATCTCACAAGTTTACTAGAGTCATTTATTAGTTTCAGGAGTTTTTTGGGGGATTCTTTGGGATTTTCTACACAGACAATCATGTCATCTGCAAACAAAGAAAGTTTTATTTCTTTATTTCTTTCTGTATTCCTTTTATTTCATTTTCCTGCTTTATAACATTAGCTCAGACTTGCAGTGTGATGTTGAAAGGAGGGGTGATTGAAGACATCCTTGCCTACTCTTGACTGTAGGGGAAAAGCATCTAGTTTCTCACTGTTAAGTCTGATGTTAGCTGCAGCTATGTGTTTTTAGATATTCGTTATCAAGCTAAGGAAGCTTCCCTCTATACTTAGTTTTCTGAGACTTCTTATCATGATTGGGTGTTGGATTTTGTCAAACACTTTTCTGTATCAATTGCTATGCTCCTATGATTTTTCTTCTTTAGCTTGTTGATGTGATGTGTTCTACTAATTGATTTGGAATGTTGAACCAGCTTTGCATCTACTGGGTTGTGGTGTATTATTCCCTTTATATATTGTTGGATTTGATTTATTAATCCTCTGTTGAGGATTTTTGCATGTATGTTCACTTTTTTAAAGGCTCCCCTGGTGAGTCCAGTATACAGTTTGGTTGAGAGACGCTGACAGAGAGAAATACTCAGCCTTGTGTTCTGAGAGGCATGTCCTGGGATATTCATTGCAGTATTGTTTATAATAGCAAAATATTAGAAACCACATAAATGTCCATTAGTAGAGAACTAGCTAAATCAAACTATGGTTTCTTCATACTGTGGAATACTGGCATTTAAAAAGGATTGGGAAGGGGCACCTAGCTGGCTCAGTTGGCAGAGCATGTGACTCTTGATCTCAGGGTTTTGAGTTTAAGCTCCATGTTGGGCATGGAATCAACTTAAAAATTAAAAAAATAAATAAATAAAGTGAATTGAGCAGGCTTAAACATGTTGACTCGCTAAGATGTCTGGAAGGTATTTTTAAGTGAAAAAAGGCATGTTGTAAAACAATTAATAGTATAATTCTGTTTTTACTTAACTACCTTATATATTTCTCTGTGTTTGTAGGTGAGGTATGTAAAGGCGTAAAGAAAGGTCTGGAAAGATGTATGCCATCTTGATTACTCTGGGAAGGGTAATGAGATTGAATTGGGGGCAAGAAGGAATTTCTTACTACTTTTATTGCTTGAAATGTTTACAGTGAAAATGTGTTAATATAGCCTCTGTGCACTAACACGTTTTCAAATTAAAATAACACTTAGTAAGTCCCCTGTGACAAGTTGTGGAAATTCCAAAATCTATAATCTATGGTTCCTGTCCTAAAGGGTTTATAATCTCTTGGGAGAGGTAGACCTGTAAATACAAGAACAATAAAATATTATACATATTATGGTGGACAATTGTACCTATCACAGTGGGAGCTTAAAGGAAGAAAGAAGCAATTCTACCTTTGCATGGATGGTGGAATGAGGAAAGGCATCACAGAAGTAACAACCCTTCGTCTGAGCCTTAAAAGATGAGTCGTGTTAAGTTAATCAAACCAGGAGGCCATTAGGAGGCCATTAGACTGGTGTGGTACCTGCATAAACAAACCAAAATCGAAGCCCGTCAAGGCCTCAAGGTTACGAAATCAAAACCTAAGGGCCAGCAATCACAAACAGCCAACTGGGCTTTAAGCTAGAGCCAATCAATAATCTCCTTGCTTCGTGTCTGCCTTTTCTCTAGAAAAATCTTTCCCTGAACTCCTGTCATTGGAGCACTCCTAACCACGTCTAGTTTGGCACTACCCTATTCAAATCAATAGTGCTCAAATAAACTCAAAATTTTTTATATGCCTCAGTTGATGATTTTACAGTAGATAGTTGCCAGCCCACTGGGGTGTGGGGGCGGGGCAGAGTGGTGAACACTGGGAGGGAGGCTGGGTGGGAACCAGGGCAGGGAGACATGTTTGGTATGTTTGGGAATTGTGTAACTGTGCTGAATGTTCAAGAAGAGCAAGACAGAAGGTCAGAGGGAAGAGGCAAATCCAGAGCTTGGGGCATGGAGAGTAAGCATTCGTGTGCAGAATATTGCCAGGGGAGGGGGTGTCAAGCACCATGCACCGTGTTGGGTCTGCCTATCCTTCAACGAACACGCAGAGAGATCCTCAGGAAGAAGAGGTTTGCCGTGAGTATAGAGTTGACTAGACGCGTCCTAAATCTAGCACCACCACTTAGGAGCTGTGCCATAGTCCCGCCATGACACCCTGCCCAGCCCTGAGCCCGGGTGCCCTCATTCTGAAACAGACACAGGTAGGGCTCCCTGGCAGTCCCTTGTATACAGCGCGGGATAGGAAATACACAAGACGCCCCGCCCACCATAGCCGAAGAGCCCCACAGCCCTCTCCCACACCCGCTCCTTCTCCCCCTGGGCGGAGCATTTCCGCACACAGACCCTCCTCCCTCTTCCTCCCCACCCCCTAGTTCAAGATCCAAAGGCCTGCGGAGAGCCTGCGCTCTGGCAGGGGGAAGCGGGAAGTCAGTGTGGGAAAGGGCCAGGAGCAGCAAGGATTTCCTGCCTCTGGGGATGAGAAGCTGGTGGCAGCAGAAATCTGGGCCAGCTTCCTGACCCCAACCCCGCTCCCCATGGGAGCTCCGGTTTCTCCTCTGGCTGTTTCTGGGAACAGTGCCTGCAAATATTTCTCTCTGGATTCATCTATGCTTTCAAAACCTCTGCATTAAAACATTCTAAACTACTGTGAACTAAGAACCCAGCTGGCTCCTTGTTTAAAAGGTCACCTTAAAATGCTTACAAGCAAAGAAATTCAGCTTTCCTCTGAACACCATGCCCCCAATAATAACACTTGTGGGGACTTGTCTCCAGGTTGTACTTTTCAAAATGTCTTCACTGACCTAATCACATCTGATTCTTGAAAACTCCACAGAGAAGCTGGGGCTGGTATTACCAAGGCCAGCTTCCAGATGAAGAAACCGCAGCTTGGAGAGTTTGTGTCTTACAGAGATTATCAGTGGCAGAAATGAGATCATTTCGGGGCTCTTGCCCTCCGTTTGGGCAGGACCTGGCCCCTGCAGCCATGGGGAGTGGGGGCCAAACACCCTCTGGACAGCTTCGGTGCAAAGGGAGCCCTGACCCGGGAGGCACACAATGCAGGCAGGCCCACATCTGCCCCCATCACCTGTGTGATCCTAGACAGATGCTCTCTGCGGCTGTTTTCTCTTTGTAAAGTGGGAATGACACCCTGAGCCTAGCTCATGGAATTTTATACAAACCAAAGATGAGGCTGATGAGAGCGCTTTCTGCATACGTTCAAGCAGCCATATGGAGGGATGAGGATGGTGTGGGTGTCCTGGGTGCCCTTATTATCAATAATAAGCTGCTTCGCTGGCTCGTTGGAAGACTGAGATTATGCAGGGAGCCTGGGTCGGTGCCTGGCACATAGTAGGCCCTCTGTTGGTGGCAGTTACTTTCATTCTGTGCGGCAGCTTAGTCCCTTCCCAGTTGGCCTCCAGTTTTATGGCCCCCAGAACTGATCCAGGATGCCCTAGCATCAGTTGGAGGACAGCTTGGCCTGGATCTCACGGCTGAACTCCACAGAAAAATTGGTAAATTAACCAGGCCAGTGGAGCAGCGATCCACACCCAGACCTTATAAAGAAACTAGCTGACCTGAGACCGGGTCAACTGGACTCAGAGGGAATTCATATGGTGAAATAACATCAGTCCGTGCCTTGGGATTTATGAAAAATCTCTGTGCTCAGTTCTTCGTCTTCTTTCCCTTCTACAGGTCTTATTGTGGCCTCTGTGACTTGGGAAGCAGGATCAGGGTGAGTGTCTGAGACACAAATCTATCCCTCTGGCATGAATGGCTTTTGCCATTTGGGGAGGCTCTTAAATTCTGTGCTTAAATGAGGCTTGGGAACTCTCTAGACTTTTCCCTATTCATGCCCCAATTAGCAGGGACAATCAAGAGTTGTTTCTCTTTGCTCCTCCTCAGAGCCAAGCTGGAGGCAGCCATTAACAAGCCCCAGTGATGTGATTTTGTGTGTGGGGGGGATAATGGGCCTGTTCTCTTGACCTTAGTATTGGAGGACTGGAGAACATTCATTCAACGCTTATTTATCAGGCCTTACTGTGAGCTAAAAACTAGGCAGGGCTCTGGTTCAGTAAAAATAGGGTCCCTGACCTTAAGGAATTCACAGTTTGTTCCAGAATGCCAATAATTAGCCAGGCAAGTATAATTTGGTGGGTTATGGGTTCTAGAAACATGAGAGAGGTGTTTTACTCAATTTGCAGGGAAGGGGTTCAGGATATGCTTGGGTGAAGAGTGGGAGGGAAGAAGGTAAAGATATGATCCGCTAGAACATTTAAGGGACAAACAGAACTAAGAGGAGCCACAGAGGAACCTGAGTGGTAGCAGTAAAACCAGGAGCAACTAGGACATATAAGCAAGGAAGGAGAGAATTGAAGGGGGAAGGAGTCAGTAGGGAGCTGCAAACTGAAGTGTGTTGGCTAGATTTGGCTATCAGGTCGATGGAAACACCCAAGGGAGAAATTTCACTGGAGTAGTGAAGGGAACCCCGGATGTCCGGGGTTATGGATGGAGGGGGAAGTAAGACCCATCGCTCTTTCCAGAAATCTGGCTGGTAATAATATGGTACATGAGCTATTCTATTCTTATTTGAAAAGATTTATAATACTAATGTTGTTGTATTGGCCGAAGGAAAGAAGAGCACTAGGGCAGGGGCTGGGTTCTGTGTAAGGATGCGCAGAAGGCTTGTTTTAATGAGAGAGGCTTGAACATATTTAAATCTTGGTGAGGTGGTGGGATGGGAAGAGAAAGGACTAGAAGGGTGATTAAGGGAAGAGGAAGGGGGAACGGGATTTGTCTTAAGGAGCAGGAGGGACACTTCTTTTGAGAATAGAAGAAAGAGGAGATGGATGAACGTCTGTTAAGAATGGGGAAGGGAAGTTGATGGAGAGCCCCTCGGTGGTCTCTACCCTCTCTATCAAGTAAAGGCAAGGTTGTCAGTGAAAACGATGGCCAGAAGAAAGTTCTCAAACTGCTACTGGAGGGAAGAGAAAAGGCAGAACAAATACAGGTGAGCAGTTTCGAATTTTGCAAAGACAGTGCCAGCCCCGCTCCCAGCTCTGCGTTCTGCCTAGCTCAGAAGAAGGGACGACCTTGTCACTGGCACCAACGTTCTGAGTGTGATAGCCATGGCCTGGGACTGAGCTGCTCACTAGGGGCCTGTAAAAGGCTTGCGGGATAGCACGGACGCCCTTCTGAATTGGGAGACCTTGTATTCATTTGCAGTGACCTCAGTCTGCCTTTGAGTAATGATGGTCTCTTGCCATGTTTTGAAGTTCAAGAATAAGAAGGGAGAAATCAGATGGACCGAAATCATCCAGAGTCGGGGTTCTGCCAGGCGAGGGCCAAAATAATGGCAACAGGATAAGAGAGTTGGAAGCATAACCAGAAAGCTAGTGGTGGTCCATGGGATCCACATTGCGGCGGGGAGGATGTGAAGGCAAGCTCCAAGGTGGGAGGTGGGGAGAACACAGGAAGTGGGAGCCTTGGAGGAGGTGCTGAACAGGTGAGGTGCACGCATGAAAGCGAACGTTCAGGAAGGAGGAAGATTGAGATACGAGGTTACGGTTGGTCTCTAAGAGCTAGGAGTGGCCATGTCCTTCTGCTTGAAGAGCTCCAGGTCATGACAAGGTCCAGGCGTGGCCGTGGAGGAAAGGGCTCACGTGGGGTGGAGGTGAGCGGAGATGACCCTGTTAGGGGTATGAGTGGGGGTCTGCCCCTGCCCCGGCAGTGACACTGAACCTCCCTGGTGGTGGCCTGATGGGAATGATGAGGACACGTGGGCTCAGGTGCAGAGTCCTCAGTGACTCTGTGTCTGTTTGTCTGTCTGAAGTCCATAAAAATATTGAAGGTGTTTCTTGTCCTTCTCCTGACAAACTTCTGTTACTTAATGTCAGCTGGTATTTCAGAACAGTGCCAAGTAGGAAAAGCTTGTCTTTGGAACAGTCTGCTGTTCCCTGTGCAGACTGCATTTTGGCTATAGTCCTGTATCTAAGACCTTTACACAGAAGTTAGAATGTGGACATCTTTTTTATTTCACTACATTGAACCCTCTACGGGAGGCTAAGACAGAAATGCAAGCGTTTGCGAGTGGGGAGGGCTGAACTTGATGTGAACAGCCAGAGAGCAGCGAGCTAGTCTACAGAACAAGGTGGGGACAGAGGCTTTGAAGACCCTTGAGCCAGGCTAGCAAGACTGTCTCCTATCACAGGACGCACACCTTACCCCGGGAATCACTGACAACCTACCCTGCAGGCTCTGTCGACAGCCCTACAGAGGCTGCAGCAGGAGAGTCCCTGAGGTCCCTTGCGTTCTGAGATTCTGCAAGAGCATCCTTCCAGAGTCTGGCTCTTCTACGGCTAATGACCGCACGCGTCATGCATCGGGTGAATGAGGAGCTGAGAGAAAGCCGGCAAACCATTCTCCGGAAAGATGACAGCCCCTGTGCTTGCCGTGTCTCGAGTAGCTGAGGCTTCGGAAGAAGGAAATCACTTCTGGGAAAGACATTGAGGACAGGCAGGACCTTTCAGCAGCCGGTGGGTCTCCTTTGCTGGCCAGCACGGCCCTGCTGCTGGGCTCCTCTGTGGTGGGAGAGGCGCGAGGCATAGCGCATGGGCTCTCCGTGCTGCTCCCCAGGGCTGGCAGTGGGACCCGGGAACCTGTGAGAAATACAGATGCTCAGGCCCTCCCCAGTCAGACTCTCTGAGGCTGTGGCCCAGAAGTCCTTGTCTCAACAAGCCTCATAGGTGAATCTGATGCCGGCTACAGAGTGGGACTCACTGAACGGTGCTGTGGAGCTCAGTCTCACAGATCGCATATGCCTGGATTCGAATTTCAGCTCTCTCACCTGCGTGACTCTGGACACGTTACCTAAATTCTCTGAGCTCTGGCTTTCCTGTAGGTAGAATGGCAAGTGCTTCTTAGGTTTTCAGAGAACTGAAAGAGGAAATATTTGTGAAGAGCTCGGTAAAGTATCAGGCCCAAGAAATAATAATAACGACAAGCAGCTATTATTCTGAGGCCTGTGGTGGCCAGTGGGCTCTTCCACACGGTGTGCTTGGAACGGCCCCCTTTAAATCTGTGGCTTCAGCCCCCAGGGTCTTCTCTACCCCTGGGGCTGTGGCAGACCAGGCTTCCTGGCTGATGCTCGGCGTCACGGTGCAATTCTGCCCACACGCAGCTGCCCGAATCCGTCCACAGAGCAGAGAGCTGTCGGCCTGACCTAGTGAGATAAACTGGTTGGGCGGGTAGACTGGCTCGCGTTCTCCACAGGGTTGCAAGCCAGAGGTGTGACTGCAGACACGGTAACCAGCCCGAGTGGAACAGCAAGGCCAGATCATGTGCGTCCGGGGTGATCGGACTGCGGCCTGCTCGGAGCGGCATTTGCTTCCTGCCACCCAAGGTGCTACCATCTGCTTTTCACTACACGTTCTCGAGGGATTCAGAGTGCTTGACGATTCTGTCACAGGACGTGTGTTCTCTGATTGAGAGGTGAGACATGGAGTCCTTGGAAGGCTAAGAGACTCGTCCGATCTGAGGTGGCCCAGCCAATAAGCTGTCCTACCAGCGCTATAACCCACTTGTCCTGACTTCTGGTCCAGTGCGCCTTCAAACACACCAATGGCTTTTCCTAAAATGGACATGAAAGCTCCTCCAAACCAGGTGACTTGAGGTCCAGAAAGTCTACGTTCTTATCTGAAATTCCATTTTCTCTGCAGGAAATCATGTCTCTTGCTGCTATGTGACCTAATTTTCTCTGGTTCAGGTCTCCATTGAGGAGAAGAAGCCCTTGGGACAAGAAAATACGAAATTCCTTCCCTGCTCCTGGAGTCTGGGTCACCATCTGCTCCCCTGACCCCATGGCCCTTGGCTCCCTGGAGAGCTTAGGATGGGTTGGGCCAACCACGGGAGATGGGGCTAAACGAGAAGCTTCTGGCTGTTTTGCAAGGATCCCTCTCTGATATTTCTGTGTGAACTCAACATCTACTATGGATAAGAACCTGTTTTTACTGGGCTTCCACAATCATTTTCTCCTCAAGAAAATTTAGTAATTATCCTTCTGGCCTGCCCTCATCCCTGCCTTGATGTGGGGATCTGGCTGGGTGGCGGGGCTGGGGGTGGGTTTTGGCCTGGTGGTGACAGAGAGGGACGCTCTCTTTTCTTTGGAACAGATGTTGGCATCCAGCAACAGGCCAAAGCCACATTCAAGGTTCCTCCTTACAACCCACTAGTCAGACTGTGGGAAGGAAAGGGAGGAACTGAAGGTTGCTGGTGGCGTGTGCAACCTCTTCAGTCTCCTGCTTCTCCCAAATACACACCCAGTGTTTGCTTTTTGGCTCAAAAAGCCCGGCTTCAGGTTGTTCTATAGTGAGGGACTGACGTAGGTTGGTGGAGGGCTGCGGGGACACCTGAGATCGGTTCCAGCCTAAATGCCGTGGTCTGGCTGCTCCATGACACTCCTGGCTAGCAGTCAGTCCTGTGGCCGGGATGGGGGAGTCTTCCCAGGCCTCAGCAGGGGCCTGCATGGCCGACTGCCACACCAGTCCCTACGGCTGCTAGGAAAACCCAGGCCTGCTTCTACACAGGCCAGAAGGATGGCAGCTTCAGAGCTGGGCCCTGGCTCCAACCTTCTCTGTTTCACTCTGAACTTTGTCCCTGTCTCAGTCAGCTCAGGCTGCTGTAACAAGCGGCGTGGTTTAAACAGAAATTTCTTTCCCCACAGTTCTGGAGGCTGGGAAGGCCATGGTGCTGGCCAATTCAGTTCCTGGTGAGGACCATCGTCCTGGCTTGTAAAAGGCCTCATTGTGTCCTCAAGTGGTCTTTCCTCCGTGAATGTGCTTGGGAATACAGAGAAAGAAATCCAGCATGTGCATTTTAGGGGACACAACATTCAGCCTGTAACAGCCCTTGACTGCCCAAGTCCTTCCAGGTTAAGGGGTGCAATGTGGGTGGGGAGACTCATCTTCTATCATCCCAACTTTACAAGTTAGACTTAGACTTCATTGAGAACATTTTAGTAAATGTTAAAAATGCCGGCTTTAAAAATTAAACCTGATTGTAGTCGTTGATTTGTTTTTAAATGCATAGCAAAGCCCTTGATATGAATCTGGATGAAAGAGAAAGTATTCTCACTTAGGTCAGATGCACATCCTCCCTACGGAAGGAAACTCTCACAGGATATGAAGGGAAAGAGGGAAGCAGCCCACCTGGTCAGATTAATTGAATGCAGCTGATTTTCACCTCGACCTCCTTCCTTCTAAGAGTCCTGGTGGTGGGAGGCAGCTTAAATTAGCCACAGTGGGGGGGAGGGGGGGGAAGCAACTGGGCAGAGGGCAGGAAACTCCAGAATCAGTGGCAAACTTTTAGCCAAAGAGATTTGATATTCTGAGTCTGGGGGCCAGTGAGACCTACCTCAGTCCCATTCTGCCGGGGGTGTTAGCGGTGAGATTCATCACCCGCAGGAGGCTGCACCTTCCTGGGCTCTGCGATCTGGCCTCTGCGGCCTCTGCGGCTCCTCTCTCAGAGCAGGAGGGAGGGAAAACCAGGGGCTTGCCAGGACTGCGAAGGGCGCCCCCACCTCCAGCAGGTGTGATGTCCCAGGGAGCTGCTGTGCTGAGCCCAAGGAACCGGACTGACTGCCACTGTCAGCCGAGCTTCCCCCGGGGGAGATGCTCTCCTGCCACCGTGATGGATGTGGTCATTCTGTAAGGATTTCTTGAACATTTGTTATGCGGGGGCACCGGGCTGGCATTAGCTGAATGCACAGAGCCTGTCATCAAGGGTTCGTAGTCTAGAGAGGGCGGCACATCCATAAGCAATTTAACACAGTGCAGAGATAGATGCAGCAGGAGCAAAGGGAAGCAAGGAACAAGCAGCCTAAGAAGACTTCCGGGAGGAGGCAATGCCTGATAGTTGTCTTCAGGGAGGGATTTCCAGAAAGAGCTAAGGGAGGGGGTAAATAACATCGCGGTGTGTAACTGTGGTGCATCTTTTAAATACAACAAAATGACTTGTTGAGAGCCACTGAGCCTGAGGAACAAGAACCACAGCTAGTTTTCTGTACAATGTGTGTGTGGACATAACCGCAGACTAAGAAATGTTCCCCCAGTGCCCTCCCTAATGGAAGGCTGTCCAGGAGCGATCATCTGAGCTGACCGAGTGCCCACAGTCATCCTGTTGGTCTCCTCGTCAGCTCCTGCCTCCTGGGGGCTGCACTCGCCCCCAGTCTCTGTGCTCCCACTTGCCAGGCTGGCCTGGGCATCCTAGTGAGACAGGGTCAGCCTGGAACTTGGTCGTGGCCCTGGCTTCCTCCTGTACCCTGTGTGATGGCGCCCCCTGCAGGCACACGGGGCAGGGCCCATGCCCCCTGGGCTGCCCTGCTGTTTGTCAACACTGTCCCCATGTTCCTGAGGACCAGTGGCTCTGTTCATGGCTCTAGAGAACCACAAGGAAGCCAAGTGTATGGTTTCTCCAAGTAACTGAGGGACTACCACAGGTCTGAGCAGGAGGCCCTGGGCGCCCGGCCCCCTCAGCCACAACTGCTCAGTCTTTTCTGTGGTACATGACTCCACGGACGATGTCATTGGAAGGTCACAGTTCTGCTGTGGAGCTAGAAGGATTTTACCAGCCTCCCTGATGCTAGCCAGAGGAATAAGCACTTCTGAGCTGACGGCTGTCTGGAAGATTCACTCTCATCTCCACTCCCGTCCTGCTGGCCCTTTCCTGTTCACCCCCCTGCTCGTGCTGTCCTCGGCCCTGCCAATTCCTTATTATCTGCCAACACTTTATTTTAGGAATACCACATAGCCTCTCAGCCTCACGACAATGGCTAAGGTGGAAAACTGTCCCTTCACCATTTCACCATTTCCCTGTTACTATTTCATACCTACGTCTATGTGGTTTATATCAGTGGGTCTCTTGAGTGAGCATCGGGATCATCTGGAAGGCTTGTTACAACACAGATTGCTGGGCCCCGCCCCTGGAATTCCTGACTCACTGGGTCCAAGGTGGCGGCTCAAGAATTTTCATTTCTATCACGTTCCCAGCTGATTCTGCTGCTGCTGGTCCAGGGAACCACACGTGGAGACCCACTAGTTTATAGGGATACAATCTAAAATTAGCACAAATCATTCTTTTTTAATTAAAACTTTATTAAAGTGCACATACATGCAGCAAAGTACACATATCCAAGTATTCTGCTCAACTATTTTTCAACTGACCCATCACCTGAGCAAGCAATGGAAACTTCCATGTACCCAGAAACTCCCTTCCTGCCCTCTTCCAAACCTCCCCGCTCTCCTTAACAAGGATCAGCAGCACCCTGACTTCTCCCAGCATAGATCACCTGACCTGTTCTTGAACTTTACATAAATGGACTCATATAGCCAGCACACTTTGGTATCTTACCTCTTTTTTCAGCAGAATGACTGTGAGATTCACTCATGCTGTTGCGTGAAGCCATAAATGGTTTATTCTCATTGGTGGATCATATTCCAAACACAAATCATTCCTGAGGTATTGAAAACACAGATGAACTTAAGAACATAAGGAAAAAGTGACACTAACCAGTGGATAGTAACTTTGCTCAGCTGGAGGTGGGCTTTAAAAAGTAAGTGGTTGAGTAAGAAGAGGGGGTCAATAGAGGTAAGGACTGTTGGGGTGGGAGGCGTGGGTAAAGATTACATGTGACATCACAGAGAGAGTGCCTGCTTGGTACTGTTCACACTGTAGGAACTCAAATTGTGTTAGGTCTCACATCCTCGTCAGAAAGCTATTTAGCACTAAAGGTGGTGTTAAAATATTATCATGTATGTTCATGCATTCACTCATCCCATAAAATATTTGTGTCTGCCAGGGCGCTGTTGGTTGAGCATCCGACTCTTGATTTAGGCTCAGGTCATGATCTCAGGGGGATCGAGCCCCACACTGGGCTCTGTGCTCAGCGCAGGGTCTGCTTGTCCCTCTCCCTCTGCTTCTCCCCCTGCTCCCGCTCGTTCTCACTCCCTCTCTCTCAAGTAAATAAATAAATAAAATCTTGAAAAAATATATTTGTGTCTACTAGTTCCAGAGCACCTGATGGGGACACTGTGGATACAAAGACACAGGCTTGCCTTCCCTGCCTTTCAGTTGTGCTTAGTAGTAGGCGAGCAAGATGAATGAACTTGTACAGGGCGGTATGGGGGTGGGGGTAGGGGGGTGGTGATGTCTGCGGTGTAAGCGGCATTGTTTTCGGTGGTGGTGGTGGTGGTCTGTCTACCAGGATCTACGTGTGTTCCAGCCATAGGCATAAGCACTTTCCAAACTTCTCTTATTTACTCCCCAACAACACTAGGAGACAGGTATGATTATGCCTATTTTATAGATGGAGAGCCCAACTTGTCCACAGTCCTCAGCTCACAACTAAGGAGCAAAGCAAAATTCACACCCAGCTCTGTCTGACTGCAAACTCCTAGCCCTTTACCCTCCTGACTCGGCCACAGCCTCTGTGCCACGACAGACGCTTGCCCCGGGTGCAGGACCTCGGATTCTGTCTCGGGGAAACTTCGCGCTTAGGTCCAGTCTCCCAGAGGATGGACTTTCGCTTGAGCCACAGCCATGACGGAGAAGGTCGAGGAAGGCCCTCCAACAAAAAAAGCAGCATTTCGAGTTTGAGGCTTGAGTCCACAGGATGAAAACTACTCTTTTTAGAGAGCAAGAAGGTTAAGGAATGCAAAGGTGGCTTGGCTATGCAGGACAGACTTCTTTCCAGAGCCGGCCGGGAGTCGGCTTCAGCTCATGACAAGGGAGTTCCTGGGGAAGTGGTGAGGAGCACGAAGTTGGCCAGAGGCCAGCTGTGCTCACATGAAGAACAACCAGAGCATCCAACAGCATACACGCTGCAGTCTTGGAAAAGGCCGGAATTCAGAGTCATAGGAGAGTCGGTGGGGCATCAGCCAAAGAAGATCATAATTTGAAAAGACTCCAGAGAGAGAAGCTGTTTCTAAAAGGTGGATTCCACAGATGGATTTGCTGAAGCCCTTTCGTATTTGCAAATGGAACTTCTGTGACTATGGCCACCTAAGGAGTTGCTCCAACCTAGTGACATCAAACAACTTTATTATGCTCACAGAGTCTGTGGGTCAGGAATTTGGACAAGGCATGACAGAGACAGCTTGGCTGTGCTTCCCGATGGCCTCAGCTGGATGACTCCAAGGCTCAGGGCTTACCATCACTTGAAGGTTCTTCCTTATATGTGTTGGGTGGTGGATGCTGGCTTGGGGGCCTCAGTTCCTCTCCATATGCGTGTGTCCATGGGGCCCCCTCAGCATTAGTTTGGACCTCCTCACAGCTAGGGGCTGGGTTCTGAGGGTGAACTTTCTAAGAGAGAGCACCGAGTAGAAACCATATTGCTTTGTATGATTTGGTCTTGGAAGTCCCTTGGCATCATGTCTGTCTGTCAAACACAAAGGCCAGCTCAAGTTCCAAGTTTACTTGGTGCAAATGGTCAGATTCTGGAAAATATGTGGGGCTGGAAATATTGCTTTGGTGACTTTTGGAAAATGCAATCTGTCACAATGAACAAAACAAGTAGACTCTACACCAATATTAATCTATAAACATACTTTAGTCTTCTCTCTGACTCGGCCTCACTGTGGGGTCATGACTTGGTATCCTATAGACAACATATACATATGTGTGTGTGTGTGTGTATATATACATATATATATATTCTGACTCCTGCTTACGTATTTTATTTAGGCTGCATGAGAATCAAGATTGCAGATTATCTTCAAAAATTAGAAATTCTACCAATATGAGCTGAAATTCTTGCATGCCAACATTTGCCAGAGCAGAGTATCAGCTGCTCTCTCTAAACCAAGTATGTACTCTCCACTTGACCTGTTCACTCGAGACCCTATCACTTGGGTGTTTTCCATGAATTTCAGCCTATTTCGTTAAGTGCCTGGCCCCCACAGATATTGAGTTTCTGATCCTTAGCATAGAGGATTTGGCTGCCCCTCGTCTAACCACCTAATGGTAATTAGCGAAGAGATCAGATCTCCACTTGAGGTAAGAAGATAGAAATATAAGTGAAATCATTCCATTCAGTATACATTTTAATTGGTTACTATGTCTGCTTGTGTTTGTCCTAAGTTTGCCTAAGAGATTGTAATGAAAACATTATTTGTTCTTAGCCCTAATTGTCTTTGATTTGAACAAATATCTAAGGAGGGCTTTAGGTCTGGGGTAAACAACTGGGGTATCAGGACCTCTGTGTTGCCAGAGGTGAAGGAAACTCATTAGATGAGCCTAGAGTAAGGGCTTCATTCACCTAGGATCAAGGCTGAGGGATTCTGTGATCCCCTGAAATTATAACTTATAATTCTGTGCATGTGTTATGCATGTGAGAATGAATATATATTTATACAGGTTTCTTCAACAGTCCTTGACCCCAAAAGGTTAAAAATTTCTGTAATGTCTTCCAGAACTTCCAGATACAGAAAATCAGGGTGGTGACAACGAGATTTCAAGGGCATTTGTTGCAGGGGAAAGCTGGGAGGGATGCCCAGGAAGAGACCAGAGGCCAGACTTGGCAAGGGGTCGGCACAGTGCCAATGTGAGCCCAGAAGTCAGAGCAAACCTCCCTGAAACTGCTCTTGTCAAGGTCACCAATAACTTCCATGTTGCCAAATCCAGTGGTCAGTTCTCAGCCCCCACCTCACTTGATCTACAAGCCACTTACCCCGAATGAACATTCCTCCTCCTTGAAACACTTCCTTCATTTGGCCTCCAGAACTCCAACTTTCCCTAGGTTTTTCCCTGCCTCATTGGCTACTCCCTCTAAATCCCCTTTGCTGGGTCCTCATCTTCGCCCTGACTTCTAAACTTTGGAAGGTCCTAGGACTCCTCTATAGACATTGACTTCCTTGGTGATATTGTCTAGTCCCATGGATTTAAACAACATCTATATCCTGAAGGTTTCCAAATTTATCTCTCTTTATAATACAACTGACCTTCACCTTTTTTTCAGAACTCCATACTTAGATATTTAACTGCCTATTTTACGTTTCCACTTGGATGATTTAAAAGGAGTCTTAAACTTTCCAAGACTGAACTCTTCTGTCTTTCCCCTGCCCTCGCCCTCACCCAACCAATTCTTCCCTCAGCGAATGGGACCCCAAGGACCTCTGGAGGAGAGCCCTCTCTTACCTCTCAGCACCACATGCTGCCCTGAATTTTTCCTACTTTAGAATCAGGACAGCCACAATCAAATCAGGAAGCCTAATCGAGATCGACAGGCCAGTCCAGCCAGCACCTCCCATGGGTATTTGAGGTAGACAGAAACCCCCAGAGTTTCCACAAAATGGATCCCAATTGACATGTGGCCAAGGACCAGCCCATCTTAATGGAAATCTCAATCATGGCAGCCTTGCAGAAGAGGCTTTGAGGAACAGAAACACAGGGGATGTGAGCCTTCAGGTTGCATTTTTTTTTTTTTTAAGGGGAAGCCTATTTGGGGGGCGGGTGAAGCATGCACGAAGTGGAGGTTTTGAAGGTAGAATATGAACAAATCAAAAGAGCAACACAATTTGAAGCAAATTAAGGCTGAATGGGAGACAGAAGGCAGTTCCCCCAAGGGATGGAGTCAGCTCTTTAATGGGGCACTGGCCCCTCATGCGATTATTCTGATAATGAACGGCCACCAAAGAAAAAGGCCCTGACGTGCTTCTCCCTGAGTCCCAGCAAAACACTGAGATGAGCATTGTTTATAAAATGCTTCAAAGGACCAGATGACAGGCTAGAAGCTATTATTGTTTCTGATTTGCTCTGTAGTTCTGCCATGCATATTTATAATACAATTCAAGAGGCAGCAATACCTCCCTGGAGACACACAGATTATCCTCCAGGCTGGGCTGTGGCAGATGATCGACATGATGCCTGACATCCTTCCTGTTCCAAAGAGCTGCTTCTGGGTGGCCTCAGCCCCGGTGGCTCTAGATCTTGGCATTTAGGAACCAGGTGAAAGTTCTATCTTTCCTGAATGTCTTCTCTCACGCCCGGCTGGAAGGAAGTTCTCCCTCTTCTCAGCTCTCTTCACACTTTATCCAGCCCTCTACTATAGTTCTCGTGATTGGGGTGCCTGGGTGGCTCAGTCGGTTAGGCCTCTGAATCCTGATCTTGGTTCAGGTCTCCATGTTAGGGTCGTGAGTTCAGGTCCCCAGTTGGGCTCGTGCTGGGTGTGAAGCCTGCTTAAAAAAAATAAAAGAAAGTTCTCATGATCTTCTACTCTTCATGATAGTTACTTCATGTGCCTGTACATGCGTTCCTCTTAGAGTTTGGTCTTGTGGAGGCTCTTAGAGTTTGGTCTTGTGGAGGCTCTTAGAGTTTGGTCTTGTAGAGGGCACGAGCTAAGGCTCATTCATCTTTGATTCTCTGGCGTTCTCCACAGTGCCTGACACCCACAGATGCTGAATGAAGGTTGAGACACAACTCTGTGTCTGATTCCAACGCCAGACAGAATAGATGCCACCCCCCAGGGAATGGTATGAAGCATTCCCTGTAGCCTCCAGCCTGTCTGTTTGAAATGCCTACAAGACATCTTCGCATAGGATCAATTGAAAGGCAAAATTTCAAAGATGAAAGTGGTGATGGGAGACACAGCATCTTAGTATTAATATGTTAATTTTGACTGAGAACTTACTAATTTTTAATTAATTACTTAATTGTTGTCTTAGTTCATTTGGGCTGCTAGAACAAAGTACGATAGGCTGGGTAGCTTATAAACACCAGCAGTTTATTTCTTAATACTCCTAGAGACTAAAAGTCCAAGATCAGGGTGCCAGGGTGGCCAGGTGAGCACGCTCTGCGGGGGTTGCAAACTTGGCCTTGTGGAACAAGGCAGAAAGGAGTGAGGGAGCTCTCTGGGGTCTCTTGTGTAAGGGCTCTAATTCTCCTTAGGAGGGCTCCACCTTCATGACCTAATCACCTCCCAAAGGCCCACACCTCCTAATACCAGCACCTCGAGGGGCAGATTTCAACACAGGAGTTCTGGAGGGAACACATTCAGACCAAAGCAATCGCTAAAGAATATTGCCTAAGAACTTAGTATTGCCAAAGCTCTCTTCTCGGTGCTTTGCTTGGACCATTTTTACAACAACCCCATGAGTAGGTCTCATGATCATACTTTCATAAATGAAGAAACAGAGCCATAAAGCGGTTTTTTTCCCTGTTCCCACAGCTAGTAACTGGTGGATTCAGGCTCTGGACCCAGGCAGTCTGGCCTCAGCACCTGAGCTCCTAACCAATCTCCTGTTGCTGTCATTTCCCGGATCGGGAATCGAGGTCCTAAGAAAATGGGACACGATATCTTAAGAGAATAGCAGGCACAACGGGTAAGTTTTGGCCATGAGGAAAAACTAGAAGGTGTGAGACAGGCGTACTGCTTAAAGAGACCTCCGAACTGCAGTGTATGGGGTACCCAGTGCGTGGTTAGCTAGCGCTGTGGGTGCGGACTCAGGTGTGCCGTCCCCGTCTCCCTCCAGGAGGGCGTGCGGTGAGGAGGGGAGCCGGGGAACCGCCTCAAGATGCTCCAGATTTAGATCTCCCCATTCATGCTTGCTGAGGTCATGGCCTCCCGGCCTCTTCCCAGCCCACGACGAGGCTCGGCAGGAGTAGGACAGCCTGGCCGGCTCTGTCCAGGGCAGGCTCCTCTGGTGGGAGGGGAATGTTTGCCTTGGGGCTCCCCGTTGGCCTGGTTGAGACTTCCTGGGAGCTCACTGCCATCAGAGGCTCTTCTTACCCAGGGTCCTTCCTTCCCTCTCTCCTCTCACAGGGGTCCAACCTGAAGCAGGGAGTGGGGCCCTCTGCCTCTCAGCTGCTCCCTTGCCCCTTGATCCTTCACAGGTGCTTCCCCAGTACATCTCTGGCATGTCTAATACCGTCTTGGCGTTTGCTTCTCAGAGGACCCGAACTGACTCACTGAGAGAAGAAGTGAGAAAAAAATGACCCTTAGTCTGCCTGGGCTGCTATAACAAAATACCCAGAGACTGGCATGACAGACATTTGTTCTTTGGAGGCATGTGAACATCCAGCCACACCACCCTCCTCCTGTTTTGACTATAATCTACTTAAGAAGATTAAATTTACAGACAAGAAATGGCTAAGAAACCATTCAAGGTGGGCACCTATGTGGCTCAGTTGGGTAAGCGTCTGCCTTCGGCTCAGGTCATGATCTTAGGGTCCTGGCATTGAGCCCCACGGTGGGCTCCCTGCTCAGCAGAGAGTCTTCTTCTCCCTCTACCCCTCACTCGTACTTGTGATCTCTTTCTCTCTCTCATGCTCTCTCTCTCTCTCTCAAATAAATAAAATCTTTAAAAAAAAAAAAAGGAAACAATTCAAGGCATCCTACAATTTCTGAAATGTTTTGAATTTATAATTCCCTCTTTTTTTCGAGAAACGTCACAGAGTGCTTACATAAATACATAGGACCCAAAAGCTAAAAAGAAAGGGTGGAGGGGATCCAGGCAAAGGGAAAACAGGTCTGGAGAGTGACTAGTGAAGGAAATGTGGAGACGGGGACGTGCAAGACGCATGCACAGATCTACCTCAGAACTCCCCAGTGGCCCAACACAGGGGAGCTCCTGGTATCCACAGGACTTACCAAGAATGACATAAAACCAACGCAGTTCCTCCAAACATGCCCTGCTTTTCTAGTTGCCAAGACCTGGTGCCTTGAGGAATGCTCCTGGGGTTCCTGGTCAGGGCAGCTCATTGTGATGACACTCGGATGGTGGTCCCAAACAACACCCCTAAAAGCTACGATCAGATGTTGCCCAGGGCTGTTTCTCCTAGCAGCTCTGCCTGGGGAATGGCCCATTCAGAGCAGCTGTTCTGTGACAGCGAGCCTCTGGGGCTCAACCTCATCAGTCTGAAGTGCACAGCCCTTGCACCATCTGCCTGATCTGGCCATAAAACTCGGAACATGCACATGGAGGAAGGAATGAGGTGTTCTTCCTTCATCCATCCATAATCACGATCTCTCATAAATCAGGCTCTTATCAAATGACTGGAATCAAAGAGTTTGTGGTGGTAGCCTTTGGGAGAACCCGGAGACAGGGTTCAACTTCTCCTTTGCAAATTAAAGGGCTGAATCAAGACAAGGGCTGGAAGTGGTGCAAGGGAGATGATCTCCAAAGAAGCACGAGATTTATGATTATGGGGAATGTGAAAAAAAGAAAATGGGAAGAAAGAAAACCTGAACCCCCCACGTCACCCACGGGCACTGCCTCCGACCACCTTGGTCTCAGGCTTACGCCACTGTTCTCGGGATGGCACAGCGAAGGTCGCTGGCTGGGTCACCCAGACACACAGGGGCCAGTGTGCTTCCCACCGCTTTAACCTGAATGATCGGCTCGGGCACGGACCACTTCTGGTTATGCTGTGGGCTCATATCTCAAGCCCAGCTAAAGTCACCACTAAAAATGTGGCTTGACTTGAGAAGAGCAAATTGCGTTTAGTGGAGAACGCAGGTAAGGGAAGCAGTGATGTCCCGGGGTAACTGAGCTATTGCTGTATCTCCTGAAACCTGTGACTCCTCATCAGATCCATTCTACCGCCTCTGAGGCCCCCTTTTCTCTGAACTGAGAGAATTCGAATGGAAGGTGTTTCTCAGGGAACATTATCTCCACATGGACTGGGACTGCCATTACTCCCTTTTCATGTGTTAGCAATGGGACACTGAGAGATGAAAGGCGAGTTGAAATGATGCCCTGGCTTTGCGGGACCCATGCTTTTCTCTCTTTCTCAGAGCCGGAAGGCTCAGGAGAGGAAATGTGCTTTGTAGAAATGGCAGGCACCGGGGGCCGAAGTGGGCCAGCAACCCCGGTGTCCTTCCTGAGTCCCACGTAGGTGGACCCGGGGCAGTGGGCCAGGTGGACTCCTGCCCGTCTCAGAGCTCATGCTGGGCACCGAGCGCTTCACGGGGAAGATGTTAGGGCACCAAATGCCACTATCAGCCACCATGCTTGTGAAGTACTTTGCATTTTATTGGATTCGCACACCATCCCGAGAGTGAGTCGTCATCCACCCCGTGACAGCTGAGGAGACTGAGCCCGGTACCTGTGGCCTCTCATCTTGCTGAAGGTCGCCGTGTTAGTGTGTATTGGGTCCAGAATTTGAGTCCAAATACGCAGAATCGTGTTCCTCACTACTGGAGATGTTTGGGGGCCAGAGCGAACAAGTGAGCAGGAGAGAGATTTAGGGCGCTCAGACTGTGATTCAGCGTGGCCACGGTCAGTCGTCCCAGTGACGCTGGCAGGGCTCTCTTCCCGTGGGCCCGGAGTATGCAGAGGCCTTGGTAGACAAACGGAAATGGATACCAGTTGAACTTGGGATTTGCTTGCTTGTTTTCTTCTGTTTTCGCTTGTTTGTTCTTGTCGGGGAGAGGATAATATGTAGTAACCTGCCCTAGTCAAGCAATTAAAAATCAAATACTAAGCACCCATTATTTTTTCTGAGGTTGGGAGGAAGTGCAAATGAATAACGTGAAGCCTCTGTGAGAGGCCAGAAGCTCCCATCTCTTGTGGGGGCGTTAATCCTGTGAGATCTCTCGCACCCCTCGAAAGAAGACACGGTGAGAAGACGAAGAGGAGGCGGCGACTGCACCTGTGAGGATCCGGGAAGGCTCCTGACAGACTGAAGCTAGACCACGAGGGATGGGCATCACTTGGAAGGGCAGATGGCCCTCGAGGGAGAAGGGAGAGTGTGAGTGAGGGAGAAGCAGGGACATTTGAGAAACTACAGGCGGACCAAGCACCGGGGCCAAGGTTGGTGGTGTTTATTATGATCTTGAACAACTAAGTTTGCACCATTACTTAGGGAGGGAAGACTGCAACGGAGGTTTGGAATGGCCCCAAGTGACAGCCACTGGCCTCCTTCAGTGACGGTTCCTAATAGAGCAGAGTTCTCAGAATCAGAGCCTTCGGGGTTGGAAGCCAGGAGAGCCTGTCTCTCCCGCTTGCCAGCGTGTGGCCCTTGAGGTCCCTTCTCGGAACTCCCTCTGCAACCACTCAGGGTCCGCCTCCCCTCCGCCCCCACCGCCCTGGACGGCTCTGCCAGCAGAAGACGCTCCCTCCCACCCAGCTGGAATCCGTCTCAGTCCAGACTCACCGAGGCTCATTCCCCATCCACACAAGAACCTTCCACACAGATGAACACAGACTTCCCACCGTTCCTAGCCAAACACCAAATCTTCTCTTAACTGGACTAAATGTGGGGTGCTTTCAGCAGTTCCCATTCATCATTTTTGGGTTTACTTGTTCTGCTCTGAACACGTGTATTTATTTCTCCTCAAGGGCAGGTTTGCTCTCTGAATTCTGGCAGCCCCCTGCCCCTCCCACCACCATGTGCCCGTGTGCACTCTGCTGGGCACTGGGAACACAGCAGCGAAGAAAACAGCTCGTCCATATGAGAGGTGGGAGAAGGCGGGGTGGGGGCAGGGGAGAACTAAGGTTTATTATTCACTATATACTAGGCATTATGCCAAAAGCTTTACACTTGTTATGGCTATTTCTTATAAACTGGGATCATTATCCCCATTTTGCAGATCAGCAAACTGAGGCTCAGGGAGCTGAAAGGAGTCAAGCAAAGTCAAGTAAGTGGTGGAGCTGTGATTTGCACCCCTCTCTGTGTGACCCCAGACAGGCAGACTGATATGTCGCAAGACTAGCACTGTGTCTTGAGCATCTTTGAGCTCCATATTTAAAGATTTTATTTATTTGAGAGAGAGTGAGAGCAAGAGAGATCACAGAGGGTGAAGCAGACTCCCGATGGGCAGAGAGCCCAACGCAGGCTCCATCCTAGGACCCTGATATCATGACCTGAGCTGAAGGCAGACGACTGACTGAGCCACCCAGGCACCCCTGAACCTCCACATTTAGAACAGTGTCTTGCATACAGTAGGTGCTCAGTGTTAAGCACATGTTTATACCCACCCTCTGAAGGCACTGACTTACTGTTATAAGCAAAACACATTCTAGCTGTATTTCCTCCAATTTCTTTTCTGGCTTCAAAACCACAAACTTTTCCACATGAGAGATCTTTCATTTTTCCTGATATGCTGCTGGGCCATAGTGCTCAGGCTTCTGACAGCCTATTAAATAATGATGTCTGTCTTCACATGTTTTATGAGCCTTTTCCAAGGACCCACTCAGGAGATAACAGGAGGATGGATGTAGCAGTGTTGGTCCAGGGCTGATGGATGGCCTGCCTTGGGCAATTTTCAAGTAGAAGGGAAACAGACTCAAGAGAAACATTTTTTTTTTTTCTCTGACTTGGATGCCCTCCGCTAAATCATGCCCTCTGCCTCAGCCCAGCCAGGGTCCTACGGTGTCTAAGTCTCAGGACTAGAGCCCCTTTGTGGCTCATGCCAGGAAAGCGATGCTGAGCCCGGGCTGCCCCCTGCTCAGCACCCATCTCATCTCTTTCCCACTTAAGGCTTGGTCAATGAGACTCCAAAATTGCAGAATTTTCAAAACCCAAGGGACTGTGCCTTGGTTATTCTATGTGGGTCTCCGTCAGAATGTAGAGGGTAGAGGAGGCAGTAAGGACAACAGGCAGGGAGGGCTTAAGTAGAGGAGACACGGACATGGAAGGAAGGATGAGAGGTCAACACCATGGAAGACCCTCCCAAGAAGTGTCCACATAGAACGTTCTGGAAAACTGAGGCAGCAAGGGAAGAGTACGGCAGCTGCAGTCGGGGTCTGAGGCCCGGCCCTTCCCTGTGCCCCTGCCCAGGCCGGACTCAGAACTACTGTGGGGCAGTTGCCCAAGCCTGTTCAGCTCTGCTCACATCCTGCGAGTTGATTATAGCATTGCTCATAGTGGAGAGGAAACAGAAAATAAACAGAAGAGGGAAATAAAATGAACAGCCAGTCAAAAGGTGATTGCTGGTATAAATTATTGTAAATTTTCACCAGAAGGCCCCGAACTGTAGTGTTTGCCAGTTTCCAGGGTGTAAATTCTCCCACCGTGGACTATTTGAAGCTACTTGTGATTCATAACTAGCTTACAAAATTCTTGAATATTGACTAACTTGCTCTTGCAAGAGGTGAGTACTAAATACTAGATGGTTCCAGAATACCACTGAATCTTGCACATTGCCATGAAGAATGAGTTAGAACTACGCTAGTTAACTTGGAAATATTTCTATAAAATTTTGTTGAATAAGAATAACAAAGGTAGGGAATTATGTCATGTGATCCCGTATTTGTAAAGCAAGTGTGTGTGGACATGGGCAAGCAATTGTGTGATCATATGAGCAAGGAGGAAAACATGGATGATACACATTAGGCTGTTGACATGGGTTATCTTGTGGGAGCTAATGTGGAAGGAGTGGGAAAGGAGGGAAAAGGGAAAGCAAGAAACAAAGTAGAAAAATACTGGGTCTTTTTATCTTAGTTTTTAAAAAGCACACATAATATATGAAATACAATTAAATTCATTTTACATGAAGTACATATATATGTCAAAATTAAAAAAAAAAAAAAACAGAGTCAAAGTGAGGCAAAAGGAATGTAAATGTGGCCAGCGGTGAACAATATGTATTAACTGACATATGCTGAAACTTTTACATGATAATTATTAAAAAGGAAGAATAAATAAATAATGCATTAATAAAATAGTACATTAAATTAATTTTTTTCTCATTAGGCAAAAATGTGTGTTCTGTTTGGGAAATAAAGGGAAAGTAAGCAGGGAAGTATGGAGGGGGTAACCCTGTCATCTGATGGATGTTGACCTTGGGTTCACAGTGGACCACCAGGCAGAAAGGGGATACGCATACAGATGGTTGCTGTCCTGGAGAAACAGTAAGAAAAACGCTGACTTTCTCTGCCCCAAGCGTGGCCAAAGAGTCAACCCTGGGACAGAGAGGTGGAGTCCTACCACCCAGGCTAGCCAACTTACCAGGAAATAATTTTTACAACACTTTTAAATGGGCTATCACATTATTTAAACATACATTTGGGGATATGAAAAATCAATCCACATAGTCAGAGAATCACTAAGTTCAAGAGCCGAACTTGGAATTTAAATCTCTTAATTACAGTCTGAATGAGAGAAGGCAGCAGCAAGAATTTTCCCCTGATATTAGAACATTCTCCCAAGGTCAAAAGCATAGAATTCCCAACACCTATGGGCTTCTCTGTGGATCTAGAATTCCATACCAGATGTAATTAGTCTAGCTCTGGCCAACTTACACAGGGGTTTAGGCCATAAATCAGCTTGAAGGATGCCTCGGTATGGCTTAAAAATTCCTTCGGAGCCTATAGAGTTTCCTAACGTGATAGGGCATCTCATCCTCACCGTTCTGAAAACGGGCTGCAAATGCTGGAGCCGCCTGAATTGCAGGCAGGAAGGGCAGGGAGCTGAGTTTGGCTTCAGCCGGGCCAAGGGCGACCTCATTGTCTGCCCCGGGATCTGGGAAGCCCCTGCTCACTGTCCTTTCTTTCTTTCTTTCTTTTTTTTTTCTTTGAGAGAGAGAGAATGAGATAGAGAGAGCATGAGAGGGGGGAGGGTCAGAGGGAGAAGCAGACTCCCTGCCGAGCATGGAGCCCGATGCGGGACTCGATCCCGGGACTCCAGGATCATGACCCGAGCCAAAGGCAGTCGCCCAACCAACTGAGCCACCCAGGCGCCCTCTCACTGTCCTTTCTTAGGGAGCAGTTAGTGCAGTCGGGACGCGTGTCGCCCCCCGCCCAGATCACAAAGAAGCAGCTGGGGTGGTAAAAGCTGCACGCACGGTGGCAACGTGGAATAGGTTGAGGAAAAAAGATGATGTGGACCTGCGTGCACAGACACGTGTATGTGGGTGGATGTACACACAGGTGTGTGTGTGTGAGAGAGAGAGCGTGTGTGTGTGTGTGCTGGACTGTACAACATTTTACTATAACCACTTTGCCCATTAACACCAGCTCTGATACCTAGACACAAACATACAGAATTCTGTTTGGAAAAAAAGGGCTGTGTAACGTACCATGCTGGGAACTCGGAATGCGTACCATGCAGTTCTTTCCAGAGGGGAAAATGCAGCCTACTGCAGGGATGAGACAGAGGCACAAATCAACTTTTATAAAAGACAGAATACATGTGTTAATATACATGTCGTATCTGAGCCAGTGACATCTCACTTCTAAGCATAAAGAAAACTAAGAGGAAAAACAAGATGGTGGTGACCCCATTTCATTTTGACACCCAGTAATTTATTAAGAGGTGCCTCGATTTAAAAATAATGACCAAGCACATTTCTTTCCTCTCCTTAATAAGTAGCCTAAGAGAGATTCAAAGGGTATTGCATATATAAACCCAGAACTGAAATAAAATTGCATCGACTAAGATTGTTTCTCCTATCTGTGAGAATAGGGGCTGGAAACAGAAATTAAATTGAGATATGGTAAGACAAAAATATATACATTTATATATATCTGAGTCTGTAGCCTGAGAATTATACTTTCTATATATATGGCAGGAGTTAAGTTTAAGGAGATAGTCTATCTACCTATCTAGCCAACTAGTGTATATATATGTATGTGTGTGTGTGTGTGTGTAATATCTACATAATATTAGGTATTTTATATAATATCTTATATGTGTGTGTATGTATAATATATACATAATAGTAGATATTAATATAATGAAGAATATTCAATATTAGTATAATAGTGAAGAAAAGAATACTGTGGGTCTAAAACAGACAGGATAATGCATTGGTTCTCAAACTAGGATAAAGATTGGTATCAATTAGAGAGCTTGAGAAAATATGGATGTCCCAAAGATTCTGATTTAACTGGTTGGGGTATGACCTGGGTGTCAAGGTCTTTAAAAGTTTCCAGGTAGTTCTAATGTGCAGTCAAGGTTGAAAATCACGAGAGCAGGAGAGAGGTTATGAGAATAAAAGAGAGATTTTGAAAATTTTAAGTATGATAGTCAAAATTAAACAAAAAATCGGCAAAATAATTGAAATGAAAGGGGATAAATAATGCCCTAGAAAGTAGAAAAAAAAGAGACCAAAACATGAAGAAAAAAAATAAAAGATGGAAGGGTAATCTACCAACCAATTGGAGTTCTGAACAGAGAGAACAGAAGAAATAGAGGGGAGAAATTTTTACCAGAACTGAGGGCCGTGAATCACCAAAGACTCACTGAGAATCAAACAAAATAAAATGGGGGGGGGGGCGGAGCAAGATGGCGGAGGAGTAGGAGACCTGGATTTCGTCTCCTCTCAGGAATTCAGCTGGATAGGGATCAAACCATTCT
>NC_138379.1:63850025-63885465 GCF_054177405.1 Leptonychotes weddellii
GAGGGTTGGGTCAGTGGGGGGGTGGGGTGTGGTTGGGTCAGTGGGTGGGGGTGGGGCTGGGTCAGTGAGTGGGGTTGGGGTGGGTTTGGGTCAGTAGGTGGGGATGGGAGGGTTGGGTCAGTGGGTGGGGGTGGGGCTGGGTCAGTGAGTGGGGTGGGGGTGGGTTTGGGTCAGTAGGTGGGGATGGGAGGGTTGGGTCAATGCGGGGGTGGGTAAACTAAAGCTAGATGTAGACATACAAGGACTCACCTGTGTTACCTCTCATTCATCCTTCCCTAGGAAGTTTACTGCAGGGTGTATTCTGTGAGAAGAAAGGAACAAATCAAGGAGAAAGACATGGGGCACTGAAAATGGGACATTCTACGTGGGAGAGCATTAACGGCAGTCCTATAATTACACTCATGTGGGGACCACTATTCCATCTGAAAGGGTACAGAAAAGAGAGAACTTGACTGCTAATCTCATATAATGAAATCACTTTTTTAAAAATAAAGATACACGAAAATACTAAGGAAGAAGAGAAAGGTAATCAGAAGCTCTAAGAAAATAGAAAAGCTGTCTAAGCAAGGGAATTTAATCATAATACTGGCATTTTAAATTCTTTGACCTATGAAATCTTCTTATGTAATCAATTTATCTCTTTCATTTTTTGTTGTATTTTCTGCTTTTGATATCATGCTTAGAAAGGCCATCCCTTGGGGCGCCTGGGTGGATCAGTGGGTTAAGCATCTGACTCTTGATTTCTGCTCGGGTCATGATCTCAGGATTATGAGATCTAGCCCCCTGTGGTTCCTGTGCGGAGCCTCACAGCGAGCCCCGCCTGGGGCTTGGAGCCTGCCTAATATTCTCTCTTGCTCCCTCTGCACAACCCCCACCCCCCAAGCTTGTATGCTCTCTCTTAAAAAAAAAAAAAGTTCATCTCAGCTCAGAATTTTTTTTTTAAAGATTTTATTTATTTATTAGAGAGAGAGAGAGAGAGAATGAGCTGGGGGAGGGGCAGAGGGAGAGGGAGAAGCAGGCTTCCCGCTGAGCAGGGAGCCTGATGCGGGGCTCGATCCCAGCGTCCTGGGATCATGACCTGAGCCGAAGGCAGACGCTTAACCGACTGAGCCACCCAGGCGCCCCTCAGCTCAGAATTAAACACACATTTGCCTATGGTTTTCTCTAGTACATTTGTTTGTTCATTTCCTTTAAACCTTTAAAACATAGGGAATTGCCCCCGGAGGACTCGTGGATGGGGTGCTGTCGGGGAACGGCTCTGTGCGGGCACCCGGGACTTCGAGATGCACCTGCACAGTCCACCTGGGGCCAACAGGACTTGAACGCATATGATACGAATCTTGGCAGAACGCCTTGGGATCTTCCTGGAATGTGGGAAAATGGGGGACTTGAGAGAAGCTGCTCCTGGCTTCACTGGCTCCCAAGGATTCAGAGACAGCTTCCCACGGCCTCCTGATTCTGATGAGGTTTGAGGCTTTCTGCCTCCCTCCCTTGGGGTACAAGCAGGAAGCTATGAAGCTTCGCTGCCCCCTGACACGGGATCCTCTGTGCCACGTGTCCTGTGATTAGTGCCCACGTGGTTTCAGGGTCGCTCTGCTCAAGGGCCACAGGGACCTAGCACCTTTGGTTATTCCTCTCTCTGCCTGTCTAAGTACTGAACTTTCTGCATCTAAAAAGGGCTTCGTGTTTCTTGACTGGCTAAACCCATGGGTCTTACCCTGCCCTTGTGCTGGACGGTAGCAACGTATTTTCTACCAAATGGTTAGTAAAGTTTCCTGACACCATTTACTGACAGTTCATTCTTCCCCCAAAGATTTTCTTCTTTCTTGTTTCGTTGCCTTTAAAAGATTTTCTTATATGTGAGAGTATTTTATGTACTTGCATCTGTTTCTAACTTTTCATTATGTTCCATTTTTTCCCATCTATCTCTTCTGGTGCCAGAACCACATTAATCTGTGTACATTTATAACCCATTTTAAAATGGGGGAAGAAAAGAAAAATAAAGTGGGCAAAGAAAACCCTTCTCAGTCTTCTTCCTTGACAGACTTTTTTGTTTTATCCAGGATGTTCTTACAAATTCATTTTAACAGAAAAGTTTTCAATAATTTGGTCAAAGCATCGATTTAAAAAAAACCCAACTTGTGTGTCAACTATATATTTTTGAAAGATTTTATTTATTTATTTGAGAGTGTGAGAGAAAGAGAGCACCAGCATGGGGGATGGACAAGCAGCCTCCCCACTGAGCAGGGAGCCCCATGCGGGGCTCCATCCCAGGACCCTGGGACCATGACCTGAGCGGAAGGCAGACGCTTAACTGACTGAGACATCCAGGCGCCCCTGTCGACTATATTTCAATTAAAAAAAATAATAATAAAATAAATTTTAAAATCCTGACCTCCTGGAATTTTATAATAGTTTCTTTTGCTTGGAGAACTGACAGCTTCACACTACTGCGTCTTCCCATCCAGCAGTAGGTATTTCTCCACATTTATTAACCTTGTCTGCTGCCCCACAGTAGGGTGTTGGAGTTTTCTCCAGAGACGTCCTGCACCTTTCTTAAGTTTGTGACCATGTGTTTACATTTTATGTAGCTGTCACGAATGGGATTGTTTTCTATTGTGATTGTTGTGGGGGTTTAAGCAGGGAGGTGACAGGGGCTCTGCTCTTCCGAGGCTGTGGGGGGAGAGGGGGAAAGGTGATGGGAGGGGGCAGGGCACTGTGAGTGTGTAGGGCTGCTTTCCCTAGCGTGGCCAGTGGTCTTACCCATTTTTCTCCTCATCACCAGCTTTTTTCCCCAAGTGGCGTCTTCATAATAAACTCTTCAAGAGCGTGACTAAGTCCCAGCCCTTATTTAACCCACCCTCTGGAAATAGGCCTGTGGGGCCGGGAGTTAGACTTTCAAGGTCGCCGAGTGTTCAGGAAATCTCAGGATGACATTAGAACCCTTCCCTCTGAAGTCAAAAGAATTAAAGCCCCACTCGTCCTCTTCCCTCCTTCCTCAGACTCTGGCACAAAGAGATGGCTGAGCTCCCAGGAAGCGGCTTCCAATTAGCCTGGGGCCTTTAGGACCATTTCTCTGCCTCTTTCTCAGGAGGCCGCTTGAAAATGTAGCTAGATGAAAAGGTCCCCTGCCTGGGCGGGTTGGTGGGGATGGGGGGGTGGCGGTGAACGCCTCTCGCTCTTCCCCTTCCTAAGGCACCTGACATCTAGGCCAGGGGAGAGCAAGACACTTTCAAACAGGAAAACGAAAAACACCTAAGAGCTTCCATATAAAAAGATTCCAGTCGCTCGGATGGAGTAGGGGCCTCCACAGGAGTGTGACTTAGAGGAAGGTGTGAGAGCCACACCCCCACAGTACCACAGATCCAACGGCACCCAGCATTTGTGGAAGGGCGATCCCAAGGCTGGTGCTGTGCCTTCCATGTTCCGCAGCCCTCGCCCCTGAGAAGAGGGGCTGGCTTCACATGCAGGCCCCGAGAAGGGCCCGCTGTGCTCCTCTCCCTTTCACTCGCTCCAGCCTCTCTCCTCTTCCAGAGTGGTCTCATCCAAGTCGTCCTCCCAAAGACAAGCCCAGCCCCGCCCTGCGCCCTGGTGCTGGGGCTTCCGGGATCCGGCAGGACCCAGACCGGGCAGGGAAGCCAGGAGCATGAAGCAATGACCTCTTAGTACTTTGGTGCAGAAATCTAGTCCTGCAGAGGAAGTGGGGCAGGTGAATTGACAGACGCATAGGCGGAGCTAGGCAGAGGAGGTGCCTTTTTAAGTATTCTTAAGATAAACCTCTACTTCACCTGCGTTTCTGTGACTAGGTTTCTAATCCTAGCCACCAAGCAAAAGCAATCACCGTATCTATTGCCCAACCCAAGCTCTGAGGGGTTAGGGAATCTCTTGATTCAAAATGAGAGCATTATGATAGAACGAAACAAGACTTTGTGTTAGCCGGCCCCTGCTATATGCTCGTATAGAGACCAGGTATGAAATCCCGACTATGTGCCTGCCAGATACGTACACCTTACTGTACTACTCAGGGCCCACCAAACTCCATTATCTCATTGCTGTGGTTTCGTAGGTGAGCTAAGTCAGAGCGAAGTAACACGAAGAGGCAGTGAAGCCTACCAATTAAGAGGATGGGCTTTAGAATAAAGACAGTTGTAGGCTTGACTCTCAACCCTACCCCCTTAAAGGTTTATGACTTTGCTTTCAAAGTTCGTACAAAGTTCAGTTTCCTTGCCTATAAAATGGAAAATAATGTCCACCTTTTACAGGGAGGGGTGGGATAATGGTGCACCTGCATCAGGCCCCTGGATACGTGGTACGCCTTTCAGATGCTAAAAAGGAAAAGATCCTATGATTAAGTGCTGCCACCTCTTTTCCTCAAGACTTTACCCAGAATCCCAAGAACTAGTTTTGGAAATCTAATGTCACATCTGGAATCACATTTTCATGTAGTTTGAAGGCACTTGTACATGTCCCATCATGTATTAACCTTGATCCAGTCATTTGGTCTAGGTTTCATTGTCCTTAACTTGGAAGCACCCAGGACTTCCAAACTATGGAACAGTGGTGCTATTTAGAAACTTGAAAATGAATGTAGAGGCACTTTATAAACTGTAAAGCTGGAGTTTATTTTAATTACTTAATTTAGTAGACCTCATGCCCAGCATGGAGCCCAACCCATGGCTTCAACTCAGGACTCTGAGATCCAAGACCCGAGCTGAGATCAAGAGTTGGACGCTTAACCGACTGAGCCACCCAGGTGCCCCAAGGAGACATTTAAAAAACAAGGTTTTAAATATTACTAAAGGCTTTTAAAAACCACTAGGTGAAGTATTCAAAATTTTGTGTAAATGGATCAACTGGAAACAATACAGAGCATGCATGTGGAGTCAAGACCTGGGCCCCATGTCTAGCTTTACTCCTGACTCAGGCGCCACATAATCTGTGTCCCAGCTTCCACTGGGGAAGTGCTGGAGTAGTGAATGAGCTCTTAGAGAAAAGGGTTTAAAGAAATAGCCACTGATAAAAGCATGTTATTTTTGCTTGAAGTTTTATTTTTAACCTTATCAAGCTCAATATCTGTTACAACTGAGGGATCCTATGACTCTCTGTAAATGCTTCAATTTCTGGTCCCAATTTTTCTACCAAAGTGACACCCTCCAATCACAGTCCAGGCTTAGGAAAACTTCATTTCCCAGCTGCAGAGAGATACTCCCACTTCCCACATACATATCCTCCAAGATAACAAACAAATAAACAAAATCCTATTTCCAAAGGTTTTATTTCACGTATTATTTGATGCTGAACTTTCCCAGGCTCTGCATCTAACGTTATGTCAGTGTGCAAACTCTATCTCATTCAAAAGAGACATGGCAGTTGAGTATCCAGAACACAGGTAAGTGTCACATGCTTCCTAGGCATGCTTAAGGAGCAGTTTTGGGCCAAGAGAAAAAGAAAGGAGCGCTTGCAGAAGTAAAGGATACCCCATGCGTCCTCAGACACACACTCAGGGAGCAGAGAGGTTGATGACACTCTTCCATACCAACATGTGGGCCAAAATTGAATGCCTTTCATCCTCCATCACACTCTTAAAAACACACAGTGACGATCTCACACATTAACTGACCTTAAATTAATGTCAAAGAAATGAGAAGTTAATGTACAAAGAAATACAATTCACAAAAGAAAATATGCAATGTTTTATAAGCTGCATACATTTCAACAAAAAATTTGGGGACACAGATTTAGTTATTTCGATTTTTGAAAATATTTATTACAAGAAGATTCCCTTTCCATATTAAAAGGAAAACATATTTCTGGAAATATTCAGAGGGTGGAAACTAGTTAAACCAATTCCCAAGTCCTCATCAAATAAGGTATCAATAAAGGAGAGGTTATTTCAGAACTTAAAATTAGGGAAGCCTATACACAATTTAGATGGGGAAAGAGAAAAACAGAAAAAACAAAGTGAGAATGATCGTTTACATTTTACAGTCTTTAAGCACATAAAACTGTACTATTTAATATATTTCTCCATGAACTTTTTGTGAAATTCAGATCGCAGCGTATCATTTACAAATCTTTTGTCTTTCTTCTGATCATCTACACCTTTTGCACAGTTCTTGAAAACAACATCATCATCCCACCTAAAGGGAAAAAAGAAACCAGAATGCTCTTATATGTCTGTATCAGGAGACAAGAACAAGTGAACTGCAAAGCTTAGTCATTACCCAGAAAGATGCTCAATATGTATAGCATCTGACGCAATTACACCCAAAAGAATAAAGTAATTCTTAATAGGTTGTAATCTTGCTTTATTACAGCAGGAAGGGCAATTCCTATTTAGAACATACAAACATTCTTATTACTTCTCCTGTATGAGGAACTTTGAGTTAAAAAGTAGGAATTCATAGGCTTAATTAAATATTTAATGTTTTCAGGTCTAAAAGAGGCAGCACCCCGATTCGCATAGATACTTCTAGATGATAATAACTGACCAGTTTACTGTAGTTTAGATTACATGCTTTTAAGGATTTTATACTCTCTCATCAGTTACCACTTAGCAATCATCCACTGTAGTATTTGCATTTTATGGCAACAAAGGAGAAGAAACTATTGGGGTATAACCATTAAGGTTCATAGACTGGTCCAGATCTACATTTCAGTCTGGGGGAAAGAATGTGCTGGGTGACCCCTCACAGGAGGGACAGAGCATAAGGAAGTGTAGCTTTCTCCTCTATGATCTATCTGGCTGTGTATCTTTACTACGTTAGTCACAAGTACAACTCTATGTGGAGTCCTCGGTGTCCTTTTAGTGAGTCTCTGAATGTGAAGGGTGATCTTGGGGACTCTTCACACATACATCTAAAATGTTAAGCTTTGGAGAGCCAATGGCTCAATGCACTGCTCCATCCCTAGTGCTTAGAATAGTATCTGGCACACAGCTGGTTATCATAAATATCTACTAAAAGTAAGTACGTTTTCTTTCATTCTCCTTCTTCTGTTATTCCCATATCTGATGGAGAAGGGTATCAGTGAAAAGGGGGCTTTTACATAATATATTTTGCTATAAAACGCACAATCTGCAATATATATCCAACTCGTTAGTGTAAAGTACCTTCTTTTAACTTTGAAGTTGGCCTGAGGCTGGGATGGGCCAGTGAGATTAAGGAGAGGGTTTCCACTCAAAATGTTTTCCATACGTATTCTTTCTTCTTCAGCTTTCTGTTCTTGTTCCTGTCAATGACAGAGGAGGACTCATTTACTTACATTAATTCTGGGGCCAATCTTCTTACATAACTCCTTTTTTAAAAGACTGTGAGGATTTTATGAGGGAGAAGGAATGAGCATCAAGGTAGGTGTTTATTTTTTTTAAGATATAACATATACCAGAAAAGTCTCACTTATCAAAATAATTTGGCCTTTTTATTATAAATACTTCATGCTTGTCATCATACATTCATTAGTCTGACTCAGAAATTCTATGAATGCATATTTAAATCTATTTTCTTTCTTGAAGTACATATAAAATTAATTGCTATTTTAAGAGTACATCAATAAATATATTCTAGTAATTTGAGAATACATTAAACATCAAAGAGACACATTTAGCAAAGCTATTACCTTGATTTTTAAAAATGGGCTATACAGAACTATGATTAAAAATAATTTTATTTTGAATTATTAACAATGTAAATTTGTACCTCTAGGATTAGTGACAAGTTATTATTAGCCAAGAAGTAGGTCCTAAGATAAACTATCATGTAACATATTACATTCAGCTAACATGTATTTCTAGTAATCTACCCCAGCTTTATTCATTTTGTTATGCTTTATTGTTACTAACTTTCCATTTTTATACTGCTCGTCTACAAGCTTGTCTTTCTTCACTTTTAATTAGCATTAACCTCTTTAAACTCAAATCACCCTCACGTTTCATTCTTAGAATTAGAAATATAAAATGCCTAGAATTCTTAGCCATTAACTGCTAGATCTACCTGTTCATGCTGTCTTAAAACAAAAACAAAAAATAAACCCCACTTTATTGTATTTTAGGAAGGACAAAAACTGATGACTTACTGGATCAAGGAAAAAGAGACTTTCAATTTTAAATGAACCTAATAGGGGCACCGGGGTGGCTCAGTCAGTTAAGCAGCCAACTCTTGATTTTGGCTCAGGTCACGATCTCAGGATTGAGATCAAGCCCCACATCAGGCTCCCCCCTCAGCACGGAGTTTGCTTGGGATTCTCCCCCTCTCCCTCTGTCATTCCCTCGACCCCACTCATACTCTCTCTCTTTCTCTCTCAAATAAATAAATAAATCTTTAAATAAATAAATAAGGGCGCCTGGGTGGCTCAGTTGGTTGGGTGACTGCCTTCGGCTCAGGTCGTGGTCCTGGAGTCCTGGGATCGAGTCCCGCATCGGGCTCCCTGCTCGGCGGGGGGTCTGCTTCTCCCTCTGATCCCCCTCCCTCTCGTGCTCTCTGTCTCTCATTCTCTTTCTCTCAAATAGATAAATAAAATCTTTAAAAAAAATAAAATAAATAAATAAATAAAATGAACCTAATAGTTTTAGATCACTTAGAAAAATAACCTAACTTTCCACAGAGTTAATGATATTTCATTTTAATATCCAAAGGTGAACAACAGATTTCATTTTTAAGAGGCCAAATAACTGGGAAGTGAGAAGATGCAATGCTCAGGGAAATAAACAGGGAAATTCCTTCAGGTCACTGCTCAGACCTTAAGCAAACAAAATCAGGAACATCCATTACAGATTAAGACTAGATAGCTTTCTAAAAACTATGTATTTTTAACAATTTATATTGATGTTGAAAGTGAAAAGACATTTCTCTGAGATGCTAGAAAAATAAAAGCTCAAATATACAACGTATCCAACTTATAATAATAACGTGTGTGATATAATAAAGTTCTGGCCATTTTATATTTGCAATATTATTTCCTTTAGAGTCCTGGCTGCCTGCCACGCACAGCACTGGAAAAAAAAGGTGCCAACTCTTTCCATATTCAAGTACCAGGCAATGGGGCTCCTGGGTGGCGCAGTTGGTTAAGTGACTGCCTTCAGCTTAGGTCATGATCCCAGGGTCCTGGGATCGAGCCCCGCATCGGGCTCCCTGCTCGGCGGGAAGCCTGCTTCTCCCTCTCCCACTCCCCCTGCTTGTGTTAACTCTCTCACCGTCTCTGTCAATTAAATAAATAAAATCTTTAATAAAAAAAAAAAGTACCAGGCACATTATGGTTCACAAACATAGACTAATAATCAGACAGCCTGCAGATCAAATCCAAACCACCCCGTTTTTGTTAATAAAATTTTACTGGAATGGACAGTCACACTCATTCATTTCTGTATTGTCTACAGCTGCTTCTGTGCTACAGCGAGCATAGCTGACAAGCCGCACAAGAGACAGCATGGTCTGTAAACCTGAAATATCCCGAGACATTTACCATCTGGCCCTTTACAGAAAGCTTCCTAGCCCCTGACATAGGCTGACTGGTCGAAAATATTTTGGGACACCTCAAAATTAGCCACTAGAAAACCAGATGGGCAATAAGAACAAAAGTAAAACTATCCTTCAACCCCTAGAAACACCAATACATTTTTGTACAAAGAGAGTAATCTTAAAAATTCCACGACCTTTTGTCTAAAATGCTTATCCTCCTAAGGGTCAACCAAATGCACCTGAACTGCTTGTCCCTTATGAATCCACAGCTATTAGGCAAGCCAAAAGAATCAGGAATAGAACTGCCCTCTAGTGGTGTGCAAGTGAAATTAGGACAGTTCTTATAATTGATTTTTAATTAGATAGGAACAATTAGAACAATTAGAAGCTATTATGGGAATTACGCTATCCTATGCCAAACTTCGATGGGAATTATATTTAAAATATTCTTCTTCCAATTTGAGTTCCAGCAATCCTCTACTTCCCAAGACTCCTCACATGAACCCATGTCAGTCTTTTTCCACTCTTTAAATAGAACAATTCTTGGTTCAAATGAAAACACAGAAGCTCATAAAAAAAGCCAAGCTCTTCTGTTTGAAAGTGGACACAGACATCTCCATCTGAATGTCTCATAATGTGTTAAATTCAACATGTTCCAAACAGAGCTCATCATCTCTTTTCTCTCCATCTAAACATGTGCACCCTTCTGCCATCTCCCCCCCGCCCTTAAGGAATGTCAGCAACATCTAACTGGGAATTGGGGGTCATCTTTGCTGCCACATCTAATCAGTCACTTTATCTGATCAGTTTTACCTCCTTGACAGCTCCATCAGCATCTATTTACTTCTCTCAATTCTAATTCCTATTATGCAGAATTATCTTAATTGCATCTGAGGATTATTGGAACAGCCTTCTCAAACAGTTTTCCCAATCCAACCTCCATACTTCTGCCAGAGTAATCTTTCTAAAATGCATATCCAAGTAGATGACTATTAAATTTATTATTCATATTTTTCTGTATTACTGAAATATTTCATAATGAAAAAAAAACCCCAAAATAAAATGCATATCCAATCTTATCATACTCCTCCTGAAATCAACTAGCTCTTCAGGGCCTTCAAGATAAGAGTCCAAACTCCTTTAGCACTGGTTTATGAATCTCTACTGTACTGACCTGCTCTTGTTCATCCAAAGTTTAAAGGTATGTACTATGGATCCTATGTAATCCCTGTAACTCTTTTTGAGATAGACATTCTTTTCTTCCATTGTATAAACGGAGAGACTGGCTAGGTAAATTACCCTAGGCTATATAAAATCTATTGACAGACTGCAACAAATGCCTGGAAAGGAGGTTGGAAGCAGGAGACAAAGACATAAAGATGGTCTCATTATATCCTTGGGTTCTTCGCAGACCATGATTATATCATACTCATCTTTAATTCTTCTGACACTTAATGAACAATGATTAAATGTCTGTTGAACACATGAACAAGTGAATGAAAAACAAATTGATAAGCACTATGAAGCATGCCTGAACTATTTGGAAAGAATTTCTAACATAACCAGGAAAATCAGGATGTCGCAAAAATAATCAGACTTGTAGATCTATAGGTGCTGTAATATCTAGATATGGCAAGGATGATTTCTAATATAAGATGTATTACTTAAATTAAAAAATATTCCTAGTTTAGAATAGGCGATAAGATGCAAATATTTAATATTTTGATTTTACCTTCCTGGCCTGCTCTTCAGCTCTTTCTTTTTTAATTTTTTCTAGTTCTGCAAGAAGAGCTGCAGTATCATCATCATCACTCTCCTCTTCAAAATCTTCATCTTCATCTTCCTCCTAAAAAAGAATGATGATAGCCCAGGAGAAAATGCATGTTATTCATTATTTTTCCCATGAAAATTACACTTACCATATCTTTGGGGCAGGATTAATTTTCCCACTGGGAAAGATAAATGCACCTAAATACGATTAAAGTCAACCATCAACCAAAACGTAAAATGAAACCCCACAAACAAGCTTACAGAATTCTTACTAAAATGTCCCTGAGATGCTTGAGAGATTGTAACAGCAAAAAGTGTAACAAAGTATTCTTCAAATTTACATAGTCAAAAGGGGATTTCATATGAAAATATTTCTACAATCAGACAAGGAACACTTTACACTGATACACACAGTACATACATATACAGTGTATCACCCTAAGAGTCAAATAATTTCACTAGCTCAAGACAACTTTTAATCAAGGAAGTAAGGATAATCAAAAGTACAAAAAAAGGGTGCTACATTCTCAGTAAAATTTCAAACAATTATTAAATACCATTTAAAATTGGGCTCCCTTTAATTACTGAGTTAATTATTTAATTCAATCTGTCAACTCTGGAATTAATTGCTGATATATAAACTTAGTTAGATGCAACTGATGAAAGGCCAGTCATGTTTTCCCACTGAATGTACAAAATTGCAAGTTAATTATAGACCGTAGGGCCCCACTGAATTTTAATGTTAACTGAAGCACTAATCATAAAAGAACTTCCACTTAAAACACTTCCCCCTTCCTAGCAGAAGGAACCATTAAGTTGAGTTGCACACCTAGAGGGGGCATGTTTGGTATCTAATGTGGAAAGGCCTCTGAATTCAGCTCTTGGGGGTGCTATTACTGATAAAGACCCTAGAATGAAGAATGCCCTCTGGAGGTACAGAACATGGTCAACCTCCAGGGTTTAGTATGGAGAATTATTTTTTTTGGAAGCTCATATTTTAATAGATCACTTTCTTATTTGGTTCTCCAGAGATCAAACTTGCTCTTAAAGTTTAATTACTCTTGTGATTAATAATACTTTTGCTTTGGGCGCCTGGGTGGCTCAGTCGTTGGGCGTCTGCCTTCGGCTCAGGTCATGATCCCAGGGTCCTGGGATTGAGCCCCTCATCGGGCTCCCTGCTCAGCAGGAAGCCTGCTTCTCCCTCTCCCACTCCCCCCGCTTGTGTTCCCTCTCTTGCTGTGTCTCTCTCTCAAATAAATAAATAAAATCTTTAAACAAAATAATAATAATACTTTTTCTTTAAAAATCAACCATAAAGCTTAGCATTGAAGTCAGGACTACATTTGAATAACAGTAAGTAAAATATATAGGCCACTTCTTAAAGCCAAAAAATAAAACAAGTATTTCAGAAAACATAATAAATGAATTACTATGTGGAGATCAACAGAGGAAATAAAACATACATCTGTTAGAGGATCATCTGCATCAAGGTTGGCAGCAGGAATCTGGTCTAACCGAGGCTTCTTTGACACTGATGAGGAGGTTGTATGCTCTGGGGAAAACAAACATAATTTAGCTTACTAAAATAAATACTGTGTTTCTTGTAACATTTTAGGGACCTGTGGGGACAAAAAGCTTAGATTATAACCATCAAGATAGCACAGACAGGAACCACAGTGCCTGGCATTTGCCCTTGGTCAACATTTGTTCAATGAATTAATGAAAGCATTGATTTTAATATGGGAACCATAGCCTCTCTGAGGAAATTTAGGGAAGAGTTCATATATACTGAAAATATAAAAAAGATATTATAACTTATGCCCCTCGATGCCTTCCAAAAGCCAGTGACAAAAACTGGAGACCCTCATAGACAGAAAATGCACGGCCTTAAAAAGTCTGGTTGCTGTAAACAGTCAAAACCTTTAGGGGTGCCTGGGTGGCTCAGTTGGTTGAGCATCCACTGTTGATTTCGGCTCAGGTCATGATCTCAGGGTCCTGGGATCAAGGCCCACAAAGCAGCATCAGGCTCTGGGCTTGGTGTGGAGTCTGCTTGAGATTCTCCCTCTGCTCTCTGGCCCTCCCACCCTGCTCATGGGCGCATGTGCGCTCGTGCTCTCACTAAAATAAATAAATAAATCTTAAAAAACAAAACCAAAAAAACACCTTTAATGTAAACTGAAACAAGAGCTGCCAGATATGCCAAGATCATCCTGTTCCTTCTACTACAGCAGCAGAGAGATGGAACTGGATTCAACCTTGTTATCACCTCTAATCTAATCACTTAAGAAAGTGTTACCAATATCTTAAAGCAAACAATAAATTGTTTACACCATTTTAAAGCAAACAAACAAAAATATTAATCAGTTCCAATGAGCACATGAAAAAACTGTTGTCAACATAATTTCATGAGACAAATGTCTAGGGGCAGTGTTGGTACCTCGTGTTGGACGATCTCTATTTTTTTCTCTTGCAGCAGCTCGCTCTCTCTCTTCCAGCTCTCTCCTGAAGTCACGGTTGCGAACCTCTTCAGGAGCATCCTGAGTAGTTTGTCTAAAGTAGAAACAAATAGGCAAAAATGTTACTAAGAAAATGCATGGCTGTAGCAATGGAAGACAATTCACAAAAAGCAACTCTGTCCTTTAGTCCCTCAAGGTTCATGGAACTAAACAAGATCATTCCCCTAATCTGAAGGTTATTAACAGGCATTCTTGTAATGTTTCCAATATTTCAGAGAGCCCAAACGGAGTCACACATTTTCCCATAAGGCTGCAGATTAATTAAAATGTCTTTACTTTTTGTTAGTTCGTCAACTCCGGGCTCTTTACTATGACACTTTTAATCTCATATTGATTAGTGCTGATGGTGCACGGGCCTTCTGAGGTCATTATTATTGTGCCATATACATATGGAAATTCTCAGTTAACAGGAATTTCTGCATAAGTAATATATGAAAGAGTTTTATAAAGAGCACAATTTTAATGTCAAACACTCTACTGCATTCTACTCCCATGAAAACAGAAACTTCAATGATATATCACTGTTTGGGCGGCCCCAAACATGCTACAATCTCACGAGCATGCCATTTAACAGATTTCTTAGTCTTGTCTTCTGAACAAGAAAGTAAAAAGTCTTCATTACCTATATTTTATCTTTGTATGAGAAGGTAGGTCTCTACTTGAATACTGCTTTGAGAGTTGGCTCAAATCACCTTCTCCTTTTCCTCTCCCACCTCTCGCAGGTTCAAAAGTTGGCCTAGCTGCTGTTGTCATCTTTTATGCTTTAAAGAAAAACTGTATCAAGTTATTTCCAATATGACAAACCCTCATTTCATAAAATATTAATAAATATTGATCCTTGTGAAATAATTTCCAAAACTCATTCTCCAAAATTACTTAAATAACCTCAAACAAAAGTTCTAAAGAAAACAAATAATGAAGCCCAAGGTACATAAGGAATATAGCTTCTTAGGCAGCTCTTATTTAGTGCAAAAAATTCTCTCATGAAGATCTGAGTTTGTGTTCCTGTTCTCCTTCTGTCTCTGTGGCCCTGGGCAAGTCATCCAGCTTAAGTTTCTGTGGAATGAGCAATGTCCCTCACAGGATTATTATGAGAACTGAAATGTCAAGGCTGTAAAATTTAGTACTGCCATGATTGAGTTTTAAAAATTCTTAATTTAACCCTACTCCACCAGACGCCCTAAGGTTTGCATTTTATCTAAATTTCATACACAGAAAATAGGCTAGTAACTACAAAAACAAAAGTTGTTTTAAAATCACTGACAAATACTGAGTGTCCTGGAGAAAAGTGTGCTAAACTTTAATGACAGCTACATGTGCAAAATTCTCCAACAGCCTTCTGTTGGTCCAATTTTCTTTTATAGCAATCATTATAATATAAATCAGATCTTTTGTAGGTTACCATGCTCAAGACAGGAAACTCACCCCCAAAGGATTCTGATAAGCAAAACTCAGGGACCCATTCCTTATGTTACTTTTGGTTTGGGGCTGCCAAGAGTAGTGCCTAGCAGATGTGGCGACTGAAGTCCCGTTAAGCGTCCGAAAAGCAAGAGTGCGGGTAAGCTGGGGGAACTGGTATACTTCTCCAGATTTTTCAAAAAGGGAAAAGGGGTCCATGCAGGGGGAGAAACTGGGTTTCCTACCGCTGGGGGCGCCGCCGCCGCCGCCTCCCACACACTCCCGGATTTTTATCACTCCCGCCTCCCGGGGGCTCGCCTTCGGGCTGTTACCAGAAACTCGCTGACTCTTCACCCAAAGGCCCGACTCGCAGGGGGTTTGGGGGATGGAAGGGTGTGAACCCTGTTTAACGCCGCCTGCAAAGCTGCCTTCACGCTCCGCGCTTCGCGGCCGGCCGAGGACTCGCTGGGCTCTACCACCGCCCGCCGCTCCGGGGCCTCCACCGCCCGCGCCCGGTTCTCTATCGTCGACTCCGACCCCAGCCGCCCTTCCCCGCCCCACTCGGACAAGAGAGACAATCTTCTACCCTCCTGCCGCTCACGTCGGCCGAGGTCTAAGGCGACAGCCTCCGGAAATCATACAGACACCATTACGACTCTTACCTCCCAGAAACCTCTGCGCCCAGGGCCAGGGCCCAAGACCCGGAAGCAAAACCCTAGCTCTTTCGCCGCACTTCAGAGGCCGAGGCAGAGACCAATCCGCAGCAGGCAAGGTGGAAGTCGGCGTGACGACAACAAGGGGCGGGGCCGAAACGGCCCAGGGGGCGGGCATTTGAAATCAGTGCTTTAGAGTAGACCCGAAACATCATTTTATACCTTCAAGAACCAATTACTTAATGTCTCCTCCGTCTTTCCCTTCCCCGACCCCCTCCCAGACTCCTTCATTCCGGTGCTGCGTGGACGGAAAGCCCCGGGTAGCCGACACCACGTCCCCGGCTAGCGAGAGAGAGCGTAGAGAAGGATTACACCAAACTGTTTAAATCCAACGGCGCCTGCTTCCTCTCTCCTGAGCTAGACCCAACAAGCCTAGAGAGCTGGGCTACGGAAAAACTAGTGTTTTCATTTAATTGGATATGAAGAAAGAACAAATATGTACGGGGGCAGCCACGATCTTTATAAAGGTACCATTCCTGCAAAAATATTAGTCTTCAAAGCAAAGGTTGTATTCGTATTGTTTGTTAAAACTTCTATTTTTTAAAAAAGCCTAAGTTCTAGTGGGAGGGGAGATGTCACTATTTAGAGATTCATTTATCAACCCGATTATGAGCGTTTAGAACGGTGGGCCCAACTGCCAGAAGCACGAGATGCAGTTATAAGATGGCTACTCAAGCGTTAGGTGAACTTTTAATAAGACAACGAACAGGGGGTAAAAATCACCTATCGTCCTTCCTCCCTTTCCCAAAAGGCACTGGGAGCAGGGATCTTGTTTTTTTAGTCCCTCTCGGAATCTCATCACGTGGTCTTTGGCCACAGTAGATGCTCAATAAATATTTATTAAACAAATGAAAATTCAGCTCCTCCAACTTGGTTTCAAATGTAAAGAGCTCATAAAGTTGAACATTAAAAAGCTTTATTTTCAGAACTCTTTCTTTGAAACTTATAAAAAAAATTTTTTTTTTTTAGAAAAGTAGAAAGAGCCCCTTCCCTTATAAAGTTCAAAAGGAAGATCTTAATTTTTCTTATGGAAGGTATTTCTCCCCTAGTTTTGTACATCTCAGTAAAGGACACTACCATGTACGAGTTATTAAACCAAAACCTCAAGGCTCCTAATTAAATTCCTTTTTCTTTACTCTTCACATTTAGTTTATTTGCAAGACTTGCCAATTTTACTTTCAAAATAATATCCTAAATTTCATTCCACTGCCACTACCCTAGTTCAGCCACCAGGATTTTTCACCTGCATTGTAATTGCTCCCTAATGGATCTTCCTGCTTCCACTTTGGCCCTACATACAGTTAATTTTGCATATAGCAATGAGAGTGATCTTTGAAAATTATGAATCGGGGAGTGTTACTCTCCTGCATAAAAACCCACTGCACTTAGAATAAAAGTCAAATTCCTTAATGTGACCTGAGACCCCATGGGGTCTGGTTCCTGCCTATCTCCCTGACTTCGCTTTTAATCAGACACTCTCTTACATATTAAACTCTAGCCACAGCCAGCAGGGCATTTCTGTTTCACAAACAAGGATAAGATTCCTTTGCACCAGGTTATCTCTGTTTCCTGTGCCTCAAGATAACTGTGTTAACCTCCTTCAAGCCTCACTCAGCTCAAATGTCACTGCATCAGTGAGGCTTTCCCTGACATCTTCATTTTCTCCCCCACACCCCGCCGTGCAAATACCATCGTGTCGCCCTGTTTTATTTTTTGTAGTACTGAACTCTACCAAATTTATTCTGTTTATTGTTTCTTGCCTTGTTTCTTGCCTGAGAGGCAGCACAGAAGTCATTCAGAGAAAGGGATCTATAGCCTGTCTTGGTGCTAAATTCCAGGTGTGCCTTTTCCTGGCTGTTGAACCTTGCCCTAAAGGGAAGGTTATTTTTCCTTTTTGTGCCCTCAAGTGTCCATTGCATAAAATGGGGATAATTCTAGTCTTCACCTCTTATTGTTTTGATAAGGCTTAAATGAACGAATACTTGTAAAGTGTTTAAAACAGTCTCAGCAAACAGTAGTTGCTAAATTAATGTTAGCTATTAATATTATTAATATTATTTTTATTATTATTGTCTATCTTCCTGTATTAGAACGTAAGTCCCAGGAAAGCAGGAACCTTGTCTCTCTTGTTCACTGGTGTATCCTCTGCATATAGAACAGTGCCTGGCACATAATAGGTGCTGAGTAAGTATTTGTTGAATGAATGAATGGCTGATACACTCTGAGGTGGAGGAATGAAGTAACAATGGCAAGGTGGGGACACAATTATAGAAAATACCCCTGGTTTTGATGTTCCAACTGCCCTTATCAGCCCTGAGTCAGTCACCCTGATTCATTTATCTCTTAGCCCACCACCTAATCTTTGGATCACCATGATTAAATAATCACCCCTGTAATTTTATTAACACCAACATACAACATGATCAGCCTACAAAATGAAAAGCTTTGACTTAAATGGTCTGAAAGTATTAACTAGAAAACAATCGAAAAAGTTTTTCCTTAAGTGATTTTAAAGTACTAATAAATGAAACGAAAAGCTTTTGACTTAAATGATTTGAAAAGATTAGCAAAAGAAACTAAAAGTTTGCTAAAAACTTAAAATTCACCTTATCTGCTATCTTTGCTGGCACAAATCTGCAATGATAGGATTTCCCACATTCCCCTCTTTCTTCAAATCTACACACCTCTTCCCACCTCTTTTCCCTTCTCATCCTCTTCCTAAGGAGTGGATGATCTTCTGACTTCTCTGGGAAAATAAAAGCTCTTAAATAAGGATTTCTCATGTGCCTTCAGCAGATCTAGCAAGCTGCCTGTGACTGTGGCCATACCCTCAGCTTTTCTATGGGTTGGTAGAGATGAGGTGACCTAAGTCCTCTCCCTTGTGGTCTGGGTCCCAATCCCCCCAACCTTCTTAGTAACTGGCATCCTGCTATATATCCTATATCTCATAATCTATGAATCCATCCCTTCTAGATCGCTCTTAACAGGTTTTGGATATGATGTAATATATCTTAACCTTAAAAAATGCTCCTTCATTTTAATATGACAAAGGTAGGATTTTAATTCAATGTGAAAAGGATGTTTTATATAATAACTATGTTTGCAAAATCGACTATTCTTGTAGCACCATATAGGAGTTCCAGCTTCAAAGCTTCTACCGCTAGCTGAGTTAAATATCCAAAAGCAAAAAAGAAACCTTAAAATCTAAGAGGAAAACTTAAGAGACTAGTTGTACAACCTAGAGTTTGTAAAGATCCTTTGAGCAAGGCAGAACACCTAAGAGCTATAAAGGAAGTAATTGTAAAAATTTATCTTTACAAAATTTTAATTTTATTGCCAAAGATGCTCAAAACAAAGTCAAAAGATAAATGCTAGATGAACAGGTAAATTTTGTAATGCCTATAACATATAAAAGGTTAGTACTACACATAACAAAATACAAACAACCCAATAAAAAAAAATGGCACAGAATATAAACCAGCCATTCAGAGAAAGCAATTCCAAAGATCCAAAGAAACAATAAATATAAAATACATGCAACCTCCCTATTAGGAAAATGAAAGTAAACCAATAATGAATTACTGCATTATAGTATCAGATCGGCAATAATTTTTTAAAATTATCAATACGGTTGGATGGGATTGGGAGAAAAGGGGATCTAGTTAGACAATAGGCATTGGCTCCCTGTTTCTCTCACAGTAAAAATAAAAAATGCTCACAATGACCTACAAGGCTCTCCCCTACCTAATTTATTTCCTCTCTTGCTCATGCCTTCCTGGTGTTATTTGATCATAGCTCTTGCCTTAGGGCCCTTGCATTAGCTATTTCCTTGGCCAAGAGCACTCTTACTTGTCTTATTCAGGTCTATGTTTAAATGAGGTCACCCAACTGTGACAGCCCTGTTTAAAATTGCAACCATCCTCCCTTTTGGTCCCCCAATATCAATAGTCCTTATCTCCCTTATTCTGCTATGCTTTTCTTTTTTACATAGCATGTATCATCTTCCATGATCCTGTATAATTTAGTTATGTGTATTATTTCTTTATCTACCTATTCCATGTAGGATATAACTTCTACAAGGGCAGAATCTTTGTTTATACCAATGATGTCAGCCAAGCACCTAAAACTGCCTGGCACCAAGAGGTACACACAGTTTTTTTCCAAATGAGTAAATGAATGAATGGATAAATGAATGAATGAGTGAGTGAGTGAATGAATGATTTTTAAGAGGAAAAGGAATCACATTTTGATGTAAAAAATTGTTGCTTTAATCTCTTTTATATTTTAAAGGAGAAAAAAGTAATTTACATTCTGCTAGTCTGAAATCCAGGTTTGACATGAAGATACGCCAAGACCCAGAAAGATGATTTCTTTTCAGGAAAGAATCACTAAATGAAGTCACTAAGTGATGTCATGTGACTATCAGGCTCTATATGTTTCATCAAAATTCTAATTTGGCCAGCCCCACCCCCAGTCCAGTCACAACTCTAATCCAACCTCCCTCTTCTTTCAGTTGAATCATTTTCCCCAATTCCAGTAAACCCTCTCATTTACAAAGTTTCCAACCCACAAACTGAAAATTTTGCTTGAAAATGTTTCTTTGAGGCTTTTAATAAGAAAATGAAGGAAAAAAACCCCAATGGTCACAAGTCAGAAATCACATTTAAAAATAAACATAAATAATGGCATCTGTTTAAAATTTTTAACCTGAAAATGATCAATTTTCTAAGATAAAAAACTGAAACTTTGTTTTGACAAGAATAGGGGAACAAAGTAGCTTGCCTTACATCAACAAAATCCTGGTTTGAAATGAAGATGCTCCGGGGCCCAGAGAGATGATTTTGTGGAGACAGCTTCAGAATGAAATTTGCTGATGGTCCAGACTAGCTTACTGGATAATAACCTAATTTAACCACCTCTTACATAATCTGAGCACATGGCTACCTCATTAGTTGGCCAGCCCATAATTACCAAGACAGTTAAAAATGAACATATTAAAAAACAGTTAAAACTAAGCAACTAAAATGGGGGAAAATAAAGAGACAAGCATACCAGGCAAATTCTAAGTAATGCCAACAAAAAACTATGTAGCGACATGAATTATCAAAAGGATTCTTTAAGTAGAATAGCATTAACAAGGACATGAATAGGGCCATCTTATGGAGTCATAAAGAAAAATTCACTAGGAAAATATTACAGTCATGAAAATGTATGCAACTAACTACATAGTCTGGAAAAATATAAAGCAAAAATAAAGAATTAAAAAGAAAAACTGACATCCACAATTATAATGGGAATTTTTTTAATGTAAATTTTTCTCAGATTGATAGATAAAGCAGACAACAACATTGATGCATTGTGTGCATAGATAAATATCCTTATTGCATTTATATATGCATATATATTGTATACTGCATTTATAGGTATAGAAAAATCCTTTAAAACAAGAGAATACACATCATTTTTAATAAACATTGAAGATCTACAAAATTTAATCAAATATAATGCCCCCAAATAAGTTTCAATAAATGCTTATGTATATATTTCTAAATGATAATATTTAGTCTTGCCAATTTTTGAGCTTTATATAAATGTTCAAAATGTTTATATAAATGAATCATGTATATTGTGTAGCTGTAGTATACTATGTAGAATTTTATTGTGTAAAGATACACAATATATGTTATTTATTCTAATAATTATGTTTTCCAGTATGGGTATTACAAATAATGCCACTATGAACATACTTATGAATGTGCAGAGATGCGTGTGTGCACATTTCATTTATATATATCCCATCAGCAAGATGAGAGTTCTCGTTCTGTAGTCTCACCACACTTGATATTGTCCAACTTTTCAATTGTAGCTCACCTGGTGGATGATAGTAATCTCTTATTGAGGTCTGAATTTGCATTTTCTTGATTACTAATCACCTTACATATGTTTAATGTCCATCTGGATTTCTTTTGTGAAGTATCTATTCAAGTCTTCTTTCTCTTGGTTTCTCTGAGCTCTTAATACCTTCGGCACCAGTTCTGTCACTTGTTTGTGCCACGTGTATATTTTCCATTTCTTGGCTCCTCCTTTTGGCATATTTTGATATACAAAAAGTCTTTAATATTTGGGTAGTTCGATTGATCAGTCTTTTCCTTTCTGCTTGGTGCATGGTATTTATTGATTGAGAAATTCTTCCTGACTTTGCAGTTGTATAGATATTCTTGGAGATTATTTTCTGTAAGTCTTGTAGTTATATCTTTCACAGTTGCACCAGGAATTCATTTTTCTGCATAGTGTGATAGAGGGGGCTTGAAATCTGGTAAAGCAAGTCTTCTAGTTTTGCCCCTCTCTTAGGAGCGCTTTACTGTTCTTGGCCCTTTGTGCCTCAATATAAAATGTAAAATGTTATGTTCTACAAAAATACTTTTGGGATTTTGATTAGAATAACATTGAGTCTATTGATCAATATAAGAAGAACTGACAATACAATATTGAATAATCTTTAAATCTATTAATAGATTGTCTTTCCATTTATTTAGGTCTACTTTAATTGCCTCTAAGTAAATTTATATTATTGTCTTTACAGAAGACTTGCAAGATTTTGTCAGCTTTAGCCTTAGGTGCCACTTAATTTTTAATACTATTGTAAATGGCCTCTTTCTTAAATTTTGACTGTCTAATTGTTTGGTGCTAGTATATATAAGTCATTTTTTACATATCACTTTTAAATTCAGAGACCTTGCTAAACCCTCTTACTAATTAAAATAGCTTCTTTATAGATCTTTTGGATTTTTCACATATGCAGTGATATCTGGGAATAATGACAGCTTTGTTTCTTCCTTTCCAATCTTTCCCTTCCCCTCTCTTTTTTTTCTTTGCTGTCTTATGTTGGATAGGACATCCAGGGCAATGTTGAATAGAGAAATCACAGGCATCTTTGTCTTTTTCCTGATCAGAAAGGAAAAGCTTTAACTTTTCATTATTATGTATGATATTTCCTGAAGGTTTGGGGTAGATGCACTATATTCGATTAAATTTCCCTAAAATTTTTAGTTTGCTAAATGGATGGTGAATTTTATCACTTTTCTACATCTAGCGAGGTTCTCTTTTAGTCTGTTAGTGTGTTATGTATTAATTTATATGCTTAACTGTCAACCTTTCATTCTTGAAATAAACCCTTCTTGATCATGATGAATATATTGCAGGAATCAGTTTACTCAAATTCTCTTTAGGACTTTTGCATCTATGTTCATAAGTGAGATTAGCCTGTTATGTTCCTTTATCATAGTGTCCTCATTGGAGACTTGTATTATAAAATTTGTATCATAAAATGTGTTGGAAAATATTCTTTTTCTGTTCTCTGGGAAAATTTGTCTAAAGTTGGCATTATTTCTTCTTTGAATGTTTGGTAGAATTTGCTGGTTAGGTCATCTGGGCTTAGAATTTTCTTTGTGAAGACAGTTTTGAGTACTGTTTCACTTTTCTTGATGGTCATAGATGTACTCAGTGTCCTATTTCTTCTTGTGTCCCTTTTGTTATTATGTTTTTCTAAGAATTTGTTTCATCTGAATTTTAAAATACATTGATTGGCTTAAAGTTGTTTATATTATCTTTTTTTTTTTTTTTAATGTCTACAGCAGTTATAGTGATGATCTTTTTATCTTTCCTGATGTTGGTTATTTGTGCCTTCTATTTTTGGTCTTTACTGTTTTCACCAGAGGTTTGTCAATTTTATTCGACTTTTCAAAAAACCAACTTTTGGTTTTGTTCATCCTGTCTATTTTATATTGGTTTTATATTTCATCAATTTCTGGTTGTATTTTAATTATTTTCTTTTTTCTACTTTTTTCCTAACTTTCTGAGATGGAATTTTTCAGACTTCTTTTGTTTCCTTTCTTAGATATTTATTTAAGTCTATAAATCTTCTTTTTAATACCTTTTACTAGCATCCCACAAGATTCGAAATGTAGAATACCCATAAAGTATTTCCTAATTTCCATTTTTATTTCTTTCTGACTAAAGGTTTGTGTAGAAATTTATTTTTAATTTTATAAAATTGAGGGTTTTCTAGGTTTTTTAATATTAATTTCTAACTTTATTGTTTCTAATTATGTCCTGCCTGCTTTTAGCCCTTTGACATTTTTTTTTTTAAGATTTTATTTATTTATTTATTTGAGAGAGTGAGAGAGCACAGAGGGGGGAGCGGGAGAGGGAGAAGCAGACCCCCCACCGAGCAGGGAGCCAATGCGGAACTCGATCCCGGGACTCCAGGATCATGACCTGAGCCGAAGGCAGTCGCTTAACCGACTGAGCCACCCAGGCGCCCGCCCTTTGACATTTGTTAGAACTTGTTTTATGGCCACAGTTTTATGGTCAGTTTTGTAAAGTTGCCATAGTGCTTGAAAAAAAATTACGTTTTGTTGTTTGGGAGTATAAAGTTCAATATATATCCATTGGGTCAATTTTTAGATTGCATTGTTCAAATATTTTATATTGCATTGTTCAAATATTCAAATACTTGGTCAATTAGTAGAGTCCTGGTTTATGTCTATCTTCCTTGGGTCCCTGTCATTCTCAAAAGTGTGTCAGATTAGGTGATAAATGATATGGTGTAATTTAAAGTTTAGAACCACTCTTAATAAAATCTGAAATGAATGTAGAATTTCTACTAAATCAGTAAATATTCAATATTTTACTAGAGATCATATCTAATTATATAAGACTTCCATTCCTGCCCAGCTCAAAAAAAAAAAAAAGAAAGAAAAAAGCTATGACTACTGGAAAAGAAGAGAAATAATTTTTGTATTTTTTTTTCAGAAAACATGATCATCTATATGGAAATATGGATAACTGTAGAATCAGTGGTCAGGCTAGTATAACTAATAGGAAAAAGAGGTAAAAGTTTGAAAAGATAATAGATAAAAAATAATGAAAATTAATAGAAAAAGGTGTCATCACAATACACTCAAAAAATTAAGACGGTCCTAAGAATATATCTAAGGCAACAGATACATTACCTTTATGGATAAAATTCTGAAACTTTTTTTTGAAATACACACAGAATCTGAATAAATGGAGTAATACCAGTTAGTGAATGGGAATGCCCAATATGGGAGCTATGTATACTCCAAATTTTTCTTTAACTCATATAATTTCAATTCAAATCAATAGGATTTTTGTGGAAACTGAAAAATGTGTCCTAAAATTAATACTGAAATTTAACTCTATTAATCTACCCAAATTAATTCTGGAAACCACATAGGGACTTGCCTTACCAATTATCAATACTAAGTATAAAGCTATTGTAATTGAAACAGTATAGACTCAGCACAGAAATGGGCCAATCAATGGACTTGAATGGAGAGTTTAGAGAGATCCATGCTTATATTGGAACTTGGCATATGAGAGTGGAGGATTCCAACTCAATGGGGAAGATGGTGGTAGACAATTAGATTTCAAAAAAAAAAAATCCCAAACAACAATATATATCCCTAGCTCCCAACAGCAATGACACAACATTCTAAATAAATGAAACAGATAAAGATGAAACACAAAGAAAACAAAAGAAAATTAAATCTTAGTGACTTAAAGGAACAGTGGGTTACTTAAACAGGGCATAAGGAAACAAATCATAATGGAAAAGATTAACAAGTTTGATTACATATAATTTTTCAGAATAACTAAAAAGACTCCATAAACAGATTTAAATAGAGATGGTGGGATGAGGTAGGATACTTATAACAATACAATCAACATAGAATTAGTATCACAGACATTTAAAGAATTCTTACAAATCAGTAGAAAAAACAGTGATTGAAAAAATGAGCAAAGGATATAACTGGTAATTCATAAAACTGAAACCCACAGAAGGTCAATAATCAATGAAAAAGCATGTCACCTCATCAGGAAACAAGCCACACTATACTATAAAAGGGAATATATTATTTTGCCAATCAAATAGTTAGGTAAAAACTCAACATTATCAAGTGCATCTGAGGGTATGAAGAAAGAAATTCTACTCTGCTAGTGCATGTGTTAATTAGGAAAATCACTAGATAAAGCAACTTGACCATGCCTAATAAAATACAAAATGTAGTTTCTTTATCACCTAAGAATATGTGCCCTAGGTAAATTCTCACAAGAACACATGTAAAAGGTTTTTAGTGCAGCATTGTTTATAATAATAAAAAAAAAAAACCACTGGAAGTAATCTAAATACCCACTAATAGAGAAATGCATTAAATATATTCTTATGACAGACTATATATATATATATGTATTTTTGTATATATGAATTGAGACAACGTTGAATTTAAAAATTGAAAAAAATTAGCATATTATGAAATCATTTATATAAAATAAAAATAGCAGATACACAATACTTCATATTATTAGTTGATACACAACACATACACACATAGAAATGCAAAGACATCTACCAATCAAAAATGCACCAAATTCATAATAGTTGTTGTTTATGGGGCCGGAGAGGAAAAGGAGATTAGGATTTGGGGTTTATATCATCTGAAACATTTATTTCTTCTATTTAAAAGTACTTGAAGCAGGAACAAGGCCCTTCAGGATGTCTGTTCTCACTACTTCTATTCAACATATACTGAAGATTCTAATCATGGCAGTTAGGCAAGAAAAAAAATAAAAGGCATCCAAATTAGAAAGGTAGATTATCTTTATTGACAGATGGCATGACTTTATATAGAGAAAATCTTAAGGAACCACTAAAGGACTACTAGAACTGATAAGTTCAGCAAGATTTCAGGATGCAAGACCATTATATAGAAATCAGTCGATTTCTGTACACAGGCAATGAGCAATCTGAATTGAAAATGAAATTAAGAAAACAATTCCGTTTGCATCAAAAGGAATAAAATGCTTAGGAATAAATTTAACAAAAGAAGTGCAAGACTTCTACATTGGAAACTACAAAATGTTAAAGAAGAGCTAAATAAATGGAAAGACATTCCATATTCATGGATCAGAAGACTTAATTTTGTTAAGATGGCAGTACTCCCCAAGTTGATCTATGGGTCCTGTGCAATCCTATTATAATTCCTTCTGGCTCCCCCCTCCCCCGAAACTAAAAGTTGATCCTAAAGTTGATATATAAACACAAAGGACCTGAAATTGCCAAAATGATCTTGGAACAAAAAATTTGGAGGACTCACACTTCCTGATTTTAAAACTTACTACAAAGCTGCTATAATTAAGACATTGGTATGAGTATGTATTAACACACACAATTAAATGGAATGGAATTGAGAGCCCGAAATAAACCCTTACATATATGGCCAGTTGATTTCAACAAAGGTTTCAAGACAATTCAACAGTGAAAGAATAGTTTTTTCAACAAATGTTGCTGGAACAATGGATATCCACATACAAAAGAATGAGTTTGGATTCCAACCTCACACCATATACAAAAATTAAGTCAAAATTGATCATAGACCTAAATATAAGCAAAAACTATAAAAGTCTTAGAAGAAAACAAGAATATATCTGCATGACCTTGGGCTAGGCAATGATTTCCTAACTACAACAGCAAAGGCACAAGCAATAGACAAGATAAGTTGCACTTCATCAAAATTCAAAACTTGTCCACTTCAAAAGACATAAGAAAGTGAAATGATAATGACAGACTGGGAGAAAATATTTGCCAATGATATACTCAACAAGGGACTTAGAACCAGGACATACGAAGACCTCTTGCAACTCCATAGTAAGAAGACAACTCAAAAAATGAGCAAAGAATTTGAATAGAAATTTCTTCAGTAAAGATATATGAATGGCAATGAACATAGGAAAAAATGCTCAGCATCAAATTAGAAATTAAGGAAAGACAAAACCACAAGATACTTCATACCAACTAGAAGTACTATTAAAAAAAAAGACAATAACAAGTGTTGGTGAGAATGTTGAGACATAAGGATGCTCCTATATTGCTGGTGGAGATTTAAAATGTTGCAGGCACTTCGGAAAAACAGTGTAACAGTTTCTCAAAACATTAAACATAAGAGTTACCATATGATCCAGCACTTCCACCCCTAGGTATCTACACAAGAAAAATAAAAACATGTCCACACATAGACTTGTACATGAATGTTCATAACAGCGTTATTCATAATGGCCAAAAGATGAAGACAACCTAAATGTTATCAGCGGATGAATGGATAACTAAATGTGGTATATTCATAACAATGGAATATTATTCAACCATAAAAAGAAACAAAATACTGATACATGTTAGCAACAGGGATGAACCTCAAAACCTGCTGAGTGAAACAAGCCCGACACAAAAAACTTCGTATGGTCCTATTTATATGAAATATCCAAAATAGGCAAGTCTATAGACAAATTAGTGGTTGCCTGGATCTGGGGGTGGAAATGGGTTGTGACTGAAAATGGGCATGAGGTTTCTTTTTGGAGTGATGGAAATGTTCTAAAACTAGATTATGGTGATGGTTGCACAGCTTTGTAAATACACCAAAAATTATTGAATTGTACACTTAACATGGGTGAAATCTTTGTTCTGTAAATTATATCTCAATAAAGCTGTTTTTTAAAAAGCCACTTGAAGCAAATATGACAAAATACTAAGAATGTCAATTGTGACTCTTTGGAATGCAGATTTTTCTTATTTATGCAGTTTTCTCTGTTATTTAATTGTTTCTCAAAAACAGAAAATTAAGACACCATAAATTCCTGAGCCCCAATTTCAAATGAAATAGATACATAAATTTAAAGTTTTTTCATTATATTCTTACCTCCAGGTATTGACAGTTGCCCCCATCCCCAAAGGAAATGACTGGATCCTTGTCAGAGCATTCTCAGTGAAGCTTACCAGTCATACATAGCAAATGCAACTCTTCAGTGCCTGACTCTTAAACATACGCCAAGAATAACTATGAGGAAAGCACTTAACATGAAAGACAGAAACCAAACATCCTGGAAGGGTGAATTCAGGGGAAACATACAATGTAGAAAGCAAATGAAACTTTTTAAAGATCCCTATAATTAATACTTCTAGAGAGAGAAGAGAAAGTCTACAGCCATGGAAAATATCAGAAACCCATAGTAAAACAAATATTCAGAGAGCAAAAAAGAATTTCTGGATATTAAAAATAATTGCTAAAAGATTTGGAAAGTAAAATATAACAAAAACACAAAAAGATGGAAAATAGGAGAACAAAGATAAGAAAATTAGAGGATCAGTCCAAGAGGTTTGATAACCAACTAATTGTATTTCCAGAGAGAGAGAATGAAAATATAGTGGGAAGGAATATATTAAAGAAATGGTTATAAGAAAGTTTCACAGCAACGAAGAACATGAGTTTCTGTATCAGGAGCTAGCTAGCTCAATAGTTGACAAAAAAAAGACTTACAAATCATATTGTAATCAAATCTCTGAAAATAAAGAGCAAAGGAATATCCTAAAAGTGTCAAGAGTAAAAACAGGTTGCACAAAAAGGATCAGAAAGCACATTGGTTTTGGATTTCTAGAAGCTAGAATTCAGTGGAACAATTTCATCTTCAGAATCCTGAAAGAAAAAAGTAAGGTATGCAAACTTTAGTAGACAGTTGTTATATTTGTGACCAACTTTGAATTCCCTTTCTAGATTTGGAGAAATGCCCATATTAGGACCCCTGCCTTGCCAAGGTTGAAGCCAGAACTCAATTATCCAGCATCTGTTTCAGCAAAGACCTAGACATATGACCTAGGCTCTTCCCATCAAAGACCTCAATTTGAAGAAATGTGAGAAAGTCGATTTTGCACAGGATCTGTTCCTGGAGTAGGTGGTGAGAGACCGTGAGCTTTCAGAGGCAGCAGCACTATAGGCTGTAGTTGGTAAAGGTCCATTGCTCGTGGTCTTTAGTACCTCGGAGCAAAGACAGTATAGGAATACCTTAATATAGATTGTTGGATAATTTGAGTTTTGTTCCTAGAAGCACAGTCTCCAAAACCTATTCTCTGGTCCTTCTGGAGATTGTGTGAGCTACTTAGTAATTTCTAACGTAACCTCCAAGGATGCTCCTGGTGGGTATGCCCCACCAACACGAGGGAGTAAACCAGGAAAGAAGACTGAGATGGGAGGAACCAGGGATCTAACATAATAGGGAAGGAGAATCCCCAGGATTATGATAAATAGAAACCCCAGGCTGCAGACTATGCATGCAGTGGCCTAAAGACTAAGCGGTCCATATTCAAGTAAGCATATGGAGGGCTCCAGGAAGAATATTTCTGAAGAGAGAAATCTGACTTAGTACCTGATGTGTTTTATGTATTTAGAAGATATTTATACTACTGGAAATGAATTTGGGAATGAATAAATAGGTATAAAACCAAGCAAATGAAACAATGAGACAATTATTAACTCCCCAATAAATAAAATTATGTGGAAATGCAATCATAGTGTAGTACATGACTCAGCTGTAACTAGTTTTGCTTGGTAAAAATACAGACTTGATTTAGCCAAAAAAAATTGATATAGCTATACAAGAGGATGGGGTAAGGAAGGTATGTGTTGGGATGGAGCATAAGAGAATTAAATCTACATCTTTTATAGTATGACTGTCTACGATATCTAAAACTGAAAAGTCTAGTAATATTGGAAAAAGAAAACACAAGAAACAGCTAAAATATTTAAATAGTGATTGTTTTGGGGCAGTGGGAATGAAGGAGAGGAAGTGTACTGCTCTGGTTCTTTAGGTGCATAATATAGACTTCAGTCTAGTTTAAGGCAAAGGTTATTTTTTTCCCCAAACATTAAGTGGTTTAGAATCTCGGGGAAAGTCCAAGAACTAGACTTATATGCTACTCAAGAAATGTATTTAGGGGTGCCTGGGTGGCTCAGTCGGTTAAGCCTCTGACTCTTGGCTTCAGCTCAGGTCATGATCTCACAGTCATGAAATTGAGTCCCCTGTTGGGCTCCATGCTCAGTGCAGGGTCTGCTTGAGATTCTCTCTCCCTCTCCCTACCTCTTCCACTTGTTCTGTCTCTCAAAAAAAAAAAAAAAGTTTTTAAAATTTGTTGGCAGTTCAAAGAAGCATGTTTGCCTCAAAACTCCATAGAGTGGCTATGTCTTGGAGATGTGGCGTTCAAAAAAGACTTCTGGCTCCTGCCTGTCTACATTGTTAGATAGCACTGTGACTGCCACGGTGTCCATGTAACAGAGGAAAGTAAACAGAAAATACTCTAAGGAAGTTAATATTCTCATGCTCAACTTATGTCACAATGATATCATAATGTGACTTTTTTTCATAATGTGACATTTAAGTTGATTTAAATGCCAAGTCCTCCCCCCAAATAAAATAAAATAAAGTCCAAGTCCCAATCTGTCACGATTTAATCTATGCTGTTCATGCCTGACACTTCCTACCGTGTCTTCTCTATATCCAAGCTCCTGATGTTCCTAAATAGGACATAGACACCAAATATTGGCATTTGAGGCACAAAGTGTACAGGAAAATTCACCTTCTTATCTTCTCTTTTCCATGCACTTTATCAAGAAGAGAATGTTGAAATTTGTGGGGCAGAAACATACAAATATCTTGAAAGAAGCAAGCACATCTCATGGAAGAGATTTATTACTTTAGACAAGTACTCATTAAGGTGAAAGCTAACTGTCAAGTAAAACATTCTGGAGAGCTCCCACTTCAACAGTTTGTATTAAACACCAAATAAATGGCCCAGACATATAGTTGGTGGGGAGGCGTAGGGTTGGTGCGGAAGGATCTCTCAAGGAAGAGGTTTGTCTGGAAGGCAGGAGTAACTTAGAGAAGTGAGGGAGGAGGAGCATAGAGGGACAATGACAAAGAATGTGACTGAGCCCAGGGTTTGGGTTAGGTATATTGAGGGATATATTTGGGGAAACGGAAAGATATAAAGATAGTGGTTTAAGTGCGATCATTTACCTTGCTCCCTCCAAAACTCCAATGAAGTAACAGTAACAGGATTTTTGGTTTACAAAATAATTTACAGAGAGAAAATGGTAAAGGAGATAACATAGTAGCAAAATTTAAAAACAGAGACAAGTAGAAACTGATTTATCAAACCCTGTGAAGTTGAATCCTAAATTGGCAGTGAGGAAAACCAAGAAGCAATGCAATTGTGTCTACAGAACCGAAAAGGCTTAGGATTTCTTGAAAGTCTGTCTAAGAAGCAGTTAGAGCCTCAGATCCCCTCCCTTCCTAAACTGCTCCACTCTTACCCTGATGGGAGACTAAGCTTCATTTTCTAGACTAAGTGAAAAAGATGGTCTCTGGATTGGAAATTTTGAGCATCCGCTGAGTGTGGTTTTCACAGAGAAAACAAGCTGACTTAGTGAACTTTACAAGTTGGATATTAGAAATTTCAGAACCCTTTTTCCATGTGGTAGGGAAGCCAGGCCTGTCCCCTCCAAGAGGAAAATTGGAAGATCCATCACTGTTGACTATGACCAGCCCCCCACCCAGATACCAGCATCAGAGGCTCAGCCAAGAAACAGCCCAGACAGATCTTCAGTTAGGGAAACAATCACCATGTACCCTGAGCTTCTAAACAGTTTTTTTGTGTTATATTCCTCTATGAGCCAACTACTACGGATCACCAAACATTTGAGGAAAGCCTTAAACCTGAAAGATAGAAACTGAAACAAAAAAAAATTAATAAAAGGAAATTTCAAAGAAACAGACCATGCAGGGGGGAAAAAACCTTCCAAAGCCATTGACATTTTAATATTTTCAAAGAGATAGAAGAAATGCACCCATGAAATAAGAACAGGATAATAAGACACAAAGAGGGGGGTAAAAAAGGAAGCTACATACACACAAAAAAGAGATAAAAAAATGACCTGTTGGAAATTAAAATTTTGAGAGATATGGAAAGGACAACAGAAGGAGTTTGGGAAGGTAAAGATAAGGACGTTTTTCAGAAGAGAGAGCATAGTGATAAAAAGACAGAAAACTAGGAAAAGAAAGGTTACAAAAATTAAAGGTCCAATCCATGAGGTCTGATATCCAAATAACAGAGATCATGTACAGAGGAAAGAAAGTAGAGGAAGCCATCAAAGAAATAACTTAAAATTTTTCCTTAAACCAGGGGTGCCTGGGTGGCTCAGTCATTAAGCATCTGCCTTCGGCTCAGGTCATGATCCCAGGGTTCTGGGATCGAGCCCCATATCGGGCTCTCTGCTCGGTGGAAAGCCTGCTTCTCCCTCTCCCACTCCCCCTGCTTGTGTTCTCTCTGTCGAATAAATAAATAAAATCTTAAAAAAAAAAATTCCCTTAAACCAAAGAACCTGAATTTTGAGATTGAAAAAAAATTAAGACCAGTAGAATAAAGAAAAGCTCCTGTAAACTTGAGAAAAAGAAAACACACAATAAACAGGGCATATTTAAAGGACCAGTATCAGATTTACATCTGCCTTATTCCTCACACCAACCCTACAAAACAATAAAACAACTTAATATAACAGATTTTTAAAAAGCACAGAATTAAAGGTATAATTCAAATCAGAGTTAGAGGTACAATTAACATATAAAAAAAGATAATACTTATCTGCCTCTGGATGAGGAAGTAACTTTCTAAACAGATGTGAAAGACACTACAAAGCAAAAGATAGACTCAACAACATAAAACACTGAAATATATGTCAAAAGTACTTCAGATTAAATAAGATTAAAGAAGTATAAAGAAATGGAAAACTGGGAAAAACCTATGAACATATCTAACAGGGTTTAATATGTAAAATTTTCATATAAGCAATAGGTAAAATGTTCATATAGGCAGATGAGAAAAAACACTTGGACCCTATTAGAGAAAAATGGGCAAAGGATATGAACCAATTCATATGATGAAATGCAAACGGCTCATAGTCATGAAAGAAAAAAAATCAACCTTCACGTTACTCCAAGAAATGTAAATTAGAACTTGGGCTACGTTTTTTCACGTACCAAATTAGTAGTTTCTTTTCCCTTTTATTTCCCCCAAAGTAAAGTTGCTCAGTGGTGAGGATGTGAAATGATGCATTCTTTCTGAAGAGTTTTGGAAATATGTGTTAAGGACCTTAAGGTATTTAAATACTACAATGCCACGTACCTAAGGAATTTCATTAATTTAACCAATATTTTACTGTAGATACTGTTGAAGGTACTGAAATATAGGATACATATTTATAAGTAATTATTGTTAGGAAAGTGAAAACAAAGTTAACTCCAATAATAGGGAGAAAGTTGAGTCACTTATAAAACAGAATTTATTTAGCCATCAAATTCCATGGTTATAAATTATTTTCATTGAATGGTAGGTAGATTTTCTAACTCAAAAAGGAATTTTTATTAAACACAGAACTTAGATATTATCAGCAGAAACAGTGGCTAATGTCTGAGGCAGACAGTGACTAGGATAACTGTATTGCAGAAATAAAGACATATAGGGAGGGGTGCCTGGGTGGCTCAGTCAGTTAAGCATTGGATTCTTGATCTCAGCTCAGGTCTTGATCTCAGGGTTCTGAGTTCAAACCCAGCATGGAGCCTACATTAAAAATAAATAAATAAAATAAAGAAATCTAAAGGAGGAAATTAGTTTTAGGAGAAAGATGATCAATTTGTACTAAAGAAGTTGATTTCCAAGGGCTCAGTGGGCTGTCCCAAGATAAAGAAGACAAACAAGGTTAGGAGTTAGGTCAGTATTATAGAAAATTATGACAACAAAAACCTTTGAAGAGAGAGAGTGCAATACTAAGGAAAGCATGAACATAAATGGGAAATTTAAAGAGAGAAAGAAATACAGAGTTAAGAGAGTTGAGCTTTGAGGTAAGTTTGCATTCGTGTAGTAGAAAGAGGAAGTGGAAGCAGGGAGAAAGAGAAGAACCAGGATGAAGAGGAATAGCAGCTCCTGAGAGGTCAGAGTTTTAGGAGGAAGGAAGATGAAGGTGCTCCATGAATCAATGATGTGGTGAGATAAAGCATAATCCCTGGTGCAGCCTTTGGGAGGAGGCAATCTGATGATTTACAGAGATCAATATCAGTGGGGGAGTGGGGGTAGAACCAGAGGAGGAGAGAGAAAGATAAGGGAATGGGTTTGTGAACAAAGACTATTTTTAAGCTTTTGACAGATTAGGCACTGAAAGGAAAGTGAGAGAAAGGACAGTAGCTTAAATTAGGAAAGAGATGGATGACTGATGATTTAAGAAAGACAAAGATGATAGTGATTATTGGATTGACAGTTCTGGAACAAGTGAGAGGTGTTGATTTAAGGAGTTTAAATGCAATTAGCCATGGAAAGGAGTATATCCTCTTAAGAAAGGAGCACAGGAAGGAAGATGGGAGGAGGAGAGAGGCTGCAAGTATATACCAAATGGCCTCACTTGATTATTTCTTTAAGAAATTTTTGGAGTGGGGGCGCCTGGGTGGCTCAGTTGGTTAAGCGACTGCCTTCGGCTCAGGTCATGATCCTGGAGTCCCAGGATCGAGTCCCGCATCGGGCTCCCTGCTCGGCAGGGAGTCTGCTTCTCCCTCTGACCCTCCTCCCTCTCATGCTCTCTGTCTCTCATTCTCTCTGTCTCAAATAAATAAATAAAATCTTTAAAAAAAAAAA
>NC_138379.1:63885965-63901751 GCF_054177405.1 Leptonychotes weddellii
AGGCCTCGCAGGCGCGGGCGCTGCCCGGGAAGAGCTCCGTGGCCAGGCGTTCCAGGCGCTGGCCGTGCTCTGGGGGCACCGCGTACCAAGTTTTGGGCTCCCCGAAGTGCAGGTAGTTGATGCTGTAAAGGTCCATGTCCTCCGTGTGCCAGGCGAAGGTGGTCTTCCACATGCCAAAGTACAGGTAGGGGGTGTTGACCCCCTCGATGACCACGCCGCACTCCTGCTCCAGCAGGTCCTGAATGGTTCCCAGGTGTCCAAGGTTCCACTCCTTCGTGTTTTCGTCAAACAAGGAGCCGCTGATGTCAGCGCCATAGATCGGAGAATCGTAGAGACGGGTTTTCCAGTATTTTCGCTCCAAGTCCTCAAAATCCGAGTGTGGTGGAGTCCGATACTTTCTGCCGTTCGCCAAATGGCAATACTCCCCCACTGTCATGGCTTTCTTCTTTTTATGGTACTGAGTAAACACACCTGCCTGCCCGGAGACCACCTGCTGGAGGAGAGTGGCTATTAAGATGTCACTGATATCATCGTAGGTCTGTCTGGCTTTCCATTCCTTGGGTGGAATCACCTTGGCGAGGCCTGCTCGGTGTGCGCCTTGGGATTCCATGTAAGCAATATATGTGTTGAAATCCTTAAATTCTTCCGTGGTTGGGTGGAAGCTCCTGACTGTATAACTTGGATTCTGGGGACCATAGGGCTTAGACTTCATGGCTGCAATATAACAAGCAGCCAACTCTGGGTTTTTAGGCAGGTTTTAGATACCTGAGTCGGTAGGGGATTATCATCTTCTCTATTCTTTCTTTAAGAAAAATGCTGTGGTACATCTGTGAGGCAGGAATTCAGGCATGAACTTTTAAACAAACGAAAAGATATTTCTTCCAGGCTCGCCGGTTCACCAGGGGGACGCCACTCTGGTCGGCATTTTGTGCCCAAAGAAAATAGAGTATTCCCCAGTGGGGCAGGCACTCTGCATCAAGTTCTAACCCAGCCTGCAGTTCTGTGAGATTCCTCAGTTGGAGTTGTGTCTCTGAGGCCTCTCCTGATTCACCGGGGGCTCCTCACTCCACCGGATAGCAGAAAGTCTCTTCAAGAAAGTTTAAAGGCTAAATCTAAAGAAAAGAATACAGAATCTTTGAAAATAAATAGATGACAAAAGAAACACTAATACAGCAAGTTAAAGAAAATTGGTATAACTGGGCGCCTGGGTGGCTCAGTTGGTTAAAGCGACTGCCTTCGGCTCAGGTCATGATCCTGGAGTCCCTGGATCGAGTCCCGCATCGGGCTCCCTGCTCGGCGGGGAGTCTGCTTCTCCCTCTGACCCTCCTCCCTCTCATGTGCTTGCTCTCTCTCATTCTCTCTCTCTCAAATAAATAAATAAAATATTTAAAAAAAAAAAAAAGAAAATTGGTATAACAATGTTAATTTCAAAATTGGAAAAGCAATGCAAAAATTGCACTGTTGGTAGGAATGTATATTGGTGTAGCCCCTATGGAAAACAGTATGGAGGTTCCTCAAAAAATTAAATAGAGCTAACATATGGATCCAGCAATTCCACTTCCCAGTATATACCCAAAGGAAATGAAAACAGAGTATCAAAGAGATATCTACTCCCATGTTTATTGCAACATTATTCACAATAGCCAAGATATGGAAGCAACCCTAGTGTTCATCCATAGATGAATGGATAAAGAAGTGGTATATATATAATGGAATATTATTCAGCCATAAAAGGGAATGAGATCTTGCCATTTGCAACAACATTAATGGACCTAAGGAGTATAATGGTAAGCAAAATAAGTCAGACAAAGACAAAGACCATATAATTTCACTCATATGTGGAATTTAAGAAACAAAACAAAAGACCAAACAAACAAAAAAGAAGCAAAGACAAAAACAGACTCTTAAATACAGAGAACAAACTGAGGGTTACCAGAGGGGAGGTGGGTGGGGATGGGTGGAACAGGTGGAGGGGATTAACAGTACACTCATCTTGATGAGCACTGAGTAATGTATAGAATTGTTGAATCACTATATTGGATACCTGAAACCAATATAACACTGAATGTTAACTAAACTTCAATAAAAAAAAATAATTTTCAACTTCTCTATTAAAAAGAAATATGTGGTGTATATATATACAAGGGAATACCATTCATTCATGAGAAAGATGGAGATTCTACCATTTGGGACAACACAGACCTTGAGAGCATTATGTTAAGTGAGATAAGCCAGATAGAGAAAGACAAATACTGCATAGTATCACTTATATATGGAATCTTAAAAAAGTTTTTTTAAAAAGTCGAAACTTACAGAAACAGAGGGGGAAAAGTGGTTGGGAGGGGCTGGGGGCTGAGGGCAATAGGCAGAGGTTGGTAAAAGGCTACAAAATTTCAGCTATAAGATGAATAAGTTCTGAGGATCTAATGTAAAACATAGTGACTATCCTTGATAAAACTGTGCTGTATAACAAAACTTTATGAGAGTAGAACTTAAATGTTCTCACCAAAATATAAAAAATAAAAAAGTAAATACGTGAGGTGATTGTTGTATTAATTATCTAGATGGGGGGAATCATTTTACAATGCGTACATCCAACAAATCGCCACAATGTTCACCTCCAATAGTTTACAATTCTTTAATGTCAGTGATACGTCAGTAAAGTTAAAATTAAAAAAAAGAATTTTAGGGCAAATCATAAGACAGAAAAAGAGAAACATTGAACTGAACTAAAAGAAAAATTAAGCTAGTTTGTAAATAAATGAGAGAAGCACTCAACTCAAGAAACTGAATGAATTAACCTCAAAGGTAAATTAAGGAAAGGAAAACAAAGATAAACTAAAACAATTGCAAAGGGAGCATAACACCTAACAGAAATGACCACCAAAACCTGATTCTTATAAAAGACCATTAGAAGTGAAAAGACAGGGGCGCCTGGGGGTGCAGTCGATTAAGCGTCAGACTCTTGTTTCAGCTCAGGTCATGATCTCAGGGTCATGAGATGGAGCCCTACCTCCAGCTCCCCACTCAGCATCTGGCTTCCCATTCAGCAGGGAGTCTGACTGAGATTCTCTCTCTCTCTCCCCTTCTGCCCCTCCCCACCCCACACTCTCACTCTCTCTCTCAAAAAATAAAGAAAATCTTAAAAAAAAAAAATGAAAAGACATAAGCATGAAAAGCACAAATAGACCACATTATGATAAAATAGGCGATATAGCTGAAAATCTATCAGAGAATTTTTTTAAAAATTATAATTGAATATTGTAAGTAACTTAGTGCTACTAATTTTGAAAACTAAAAAAGAAAATTTTCTCAAAGTACAACTATCCCAGAGTGGTCCAAGAAAAAAGTAGAGTGCTTATATATACTAATAAACCTAATAGAAATATAACAACTGTAAGTATGACCCATAAAAACCTAAAATGTCATTTTATAAGTGGATTCTAACTCTTACTTCATACAAACTTTTCTAGGGTTTGATAGTTTCTTTTCTTTTTTTTTTTTTAAGATTTTTTTCACTTATTTATTTGACACACAGAGAGAAAGCCCAAGCAGGGGAAGTGGCAGGCAGAGGGAGAGAGATGGGGAGACTGAGCAGGGAGCCCGACGTGAGGCTTGATACCAGGACCCCAGGATCATGACCCCAACCAAAGCCAGACACTTAACTGACTTAACTGAGCCACCCAGGGACCCCTCAGTTTGTTTTCAAGCATAACCTTGAAGCTAAACCCAGAAGGGCCAACACTGGATATGCACTCTATAGGGTCAATGATATCTAGAGGAAAAGTTGCAAAAACCTTAAATAAAATTTTATCAAATTTTTACCACAACAGGGCATTAAAAGAATAACACATCATGATAAATTACTGCAAGGAGGCTTTAAAAACTAGCAGTGTTGGGGCATCTGGGTGGCTCAGTCGGTTAAGCAATGGACTCTTGATTTTGGCTCAGGTCATGGTCTCAGGGTCCTGGGATGGAGCCCTGCATCAGGCTCCACGCTCAGCTGCAGAGTCTGCTTATCCCTCTCCCCTCCCCGACTTGTGCTCTCTCTCTCTCTCTCTCTGTCTCTCAAATAAATACATAAGATCTTTTAAAAAGTTAAAAAAAAATTCTAGCAGTGTTACTGAATACCGTAACAAATGAAATGGAAAAGTCATCATCTTATGTCATGCAGAAAAATATCTGAAATAACTCAACGTCTATTTCATTATTTGAATACATGTTTTCAAAAAAAGAGGAAAGAGGTCCCATAATAGAAAAAAGTGCTATGTAAACTACAAGCAGGCAAAAAATACAGAACATAAATGTACACATTAACTGTGCACTTAATGTATACACTCATTATCCTTAATGGGTAAACACTTGAGGCAATCTAATTAAAATCTAATCATGTCACACCAAAAGATAAATTATTAGAAATAATAGGGTTCAACAAACTTTCTAGACACAGATTAGCATCCAGAAATCTAGAGCATTCTGCACACCAGTTAACAATCAATTAGACAGTAGTCTCCCCTTGTCCTCGGGGGATACATTCCAAGACCTCCACGGGATGCCTGACATCAAGGATAGTATCGAACCCTGTATGTACCATTTTTTTCCTACACATATGTATCTATGCTAAAGTTTAATGTACAAATTAGGCACAGTGAGAGATTAACAACAACAATCATAAAATGGAACAATTATAACAGTACACGGAAATAAAAGTTATGTGAATGTTATCTCTTCCTCTCTTCCAAAGGATCTTATTGTTTGTACCCATCTTTCTTACGGATGTAAGCTGATAAAATGCCTACATGACGAGTGAAGTGAGGTGAGTGATGAGGCACTGGGAGGTAGCATTGGGCTACTATTGACTTTCTGAGCAAACGTTAGAAGGAGGACCCTCTGCTTCTGGAACTTGGTTGACCATAAGTCATTGAAGCAGAGGAAAGCAGCACTGTGGCTGGCGGACTACTATAATGTGGGATAGCAAAAAGGCTTCAATCCCTTTTAGCAACAGAAATACAAGATCCCAATGAAGAAATCTAAAAATGATAGGCACGTAATAGTTGTACTTTGAATGCATAAATAAAGCATTTTACCAGGAAAAAGTCGCTCTCTGATATAAAATGTCATTGTTTCATCTGTTTTATGCTTTAAAGGAAAAAACAAAAGCAAAACCAAAACAAATGCTTGCTTTCTATGACTTTAAGATCTTGATTCCAAATGATCATACATTAGGACTAAGAAAATGGTCCCCCCTAACGTTTCAGCCTCTAAATGAAGCATGCTTTGCTCAAGCTCCAGCTATATTGTCCCACCCGAATTCTAATTCAATCAGCGCTGTCCCAATTCTGCTACCCCTATATCCAATCAAGGTCTTCAATTTAGTCCACGTATTTTCCAGTCTCCTGACTTCTTCTTTAAGATTTTATTTATTTATTTGAGAGAGAGATAGAGGGAGAAAGCACAGAGGGAGAGTGTGAGGGAGAAGCAGAATCCCCACTGAGCAGGGAGCCAGACACGGGGCTCGATCCCAGGACCCTGAAATCAGGGCCAGAGCCCAAGGCAGACGCTTAACCACCTGAGCCACCCAGGCGCCCCTCCAGTTCCCTTTCACTCCTTTGCCGGTTCTAGAAAACCATCTTAATTCTGTTGGATACCAGCCTGTTAAATGCAGTGCTTTTTCCTGAAAATCTGTGATTTTTACCAAGAAGATATTAAGAAAAGAAATTAACTCCACAAGTCTGAAAACAAGTTTAAAAATAAGAAAACTTTTAACTCAAGGAAATGATAATCCCAATGCACGTTTCTCGATTGTAAATATATATATATACACACACATATATATATATAAAACTACAGTTACTTTCTTAAACTTGTAACAGAAAAATAACTCTTTTGCTCACAAGCACAAATAACAGAAAGTGACCTACCTTCCACCAACGAAATGCTGATTCCAGGTGAAGTTACTCCAGGACCCCGAGAGACCGTGTCCTCTCGCTAGCTAGCCTCCAAGTGTAGCCTCAAGTCCTGATGACTCTGGTTCTGTATCTGGGCAGTAGCCTCTTTTGATTTAATCAGTGCCCATCCAATGTAATCATGGGTCTAGGGTCTTGGGTAGTTATCCTACTTCCTCGAAGCTCTTTTGTTCTTTAAAACCAATCTTTAAACCAAGCAAACTAAGAGGTTGAAAATAAAGGAGTGGGAGAGTCACACCAGGCAAATATTAAACAAAAGATAGTAATTAACATCAAAAGCATTTATAGCATAAAAGAAAGACATTTTATAGTTATCAAAGAGAAAAACTCACTAGAAAACTATCACAGCGATACACTTTATGTACCTAACCACATAGCAGCACGAGACATAGAATGCAAAGTTGGAGAATTATATGGAAGATGCTTTTCAATACATGTAAAACATTTATAAAAATTTACTGATATAAGACCACAAAATAAATAGCAATGAAAATTCCATAGAATCAACACGTTGAGCACAATCTTGACCACAATGAAATAAAATTGCAAGTCAACAATAAAAATCTGCGCACAACTATATTTATTTGAAAATTGATATCCGTCTAATATCTACAATAATATCCATATAAAAATCTATTGATTTTTATGTTCAACTCAATCAGTTAGTAAAAAACAAAACAGTATTATGCAAAAGAAAAGGAAAAAATCAAAATAATGATAGCATGATAAATAAGCAGGACAGAGAAATGAACATATACAAAAATAGAGGCCATTGGGGCGCCTGGGTGGCTCAGTCATTAAGCATCTGCTTTCAGCTCAGGTCATGATTCCAGGGTCTGGGATCGAGCCCTGCATTGGGTTCCCTGCTCAGCAGGGAGTCTGCTTCTCCTCTCCCTCTGCCTGCCGCTCCCCCTGCTTGTGCTCTCTCTCTCTCTGTGTCAAATAAATAAATAAATCTTTATTAAAAAATAGACGTGATTAATAAAACAGAAAACTGATACTTTTAAAGAAAAATAAAATAAAGAACTGGTGAAACCAATGAAGGAGAAGAATTTTCTAGGACTGGGGCAGGAAATAGACCACAGGAGCCTGGAGCTTCTTGCAATGCTTGAAATTAAGGACGTACTGAAGGAACAAACACATTGATGGGGGCACCGCCAAGGAGCACAGGAACCACAAGAAAGAGTTCCTAATGGCCAGAACTCAAACAATTTGGGCAACAAAATAATTAAAGTACTATTGAATTTTAGCTCAGATTATAAGATGAATACCTATGAGTTCACACTGATATAATGATTAAGTAACAAACTGAGAAGAGACAAACAACTCTGTCCTGCAGAAGATTCCAGATAAATTACATATACTCCACCCTAAAGGAGGAGAGCATGACACCCTGCTACCTGAGTGTGCGCTGGGAATCCTGAGTGCCTTCAGGGGTGCAGGGTGGCGAGTGAGGGTGGGGGGAGTACTTTGACAATGGAGTGCCCTGACAAACACTACTTCAGCCAAGTCAGCATCGAGAGTCATCAGTTATGTTGATAGTATTCACCCTTGATAAGATGTGCTACAAATGGCCTTGGACCTCTGTAATCTTCCTCCAAAGAACACATAAACCAAGGGTAATCATAAGAAACACAAATTCCGGGCGCCTGGGTGGCTCAGTTGGTTAAGCGACTGCCTTTAGCTCAGGTCATGATCCTGGAGTCCCGGGATCGAGTCCCGCATTGGGCTCCCTGCTCGGCAGGGAGTCTGCTTCTCCCTCTGACCCTCCCCCTTCTCATGTGCTCTCTCTCTCTCTCTCATTCTCTCTGGCTCAAATAAATAAATAAAATCTTTAAAAAAAATAAAAATAAAAAAGAAACACAAATTCCGACAGAGGTCATTCTACCATAGAGTTGACCAGTACTCCCCCAAATTGTCAAGTTTCTATATAAACATTTTTTTTAAAGATTTTATTTATTTATTCATTAGAGACAGAGAGAGAGGCAGAGGGAGAAGCAGGCTCCCTGCTGAGCAGGGAGCCCGATGCGGGACTCGATCCCAGGACCCTGGGATCATGACCTGAGCCGAAGGCAGACGCTCAACCATCTGAGCCACCCAGGTGCCCTCTGTATAAACATTTTTGTGAGAAACAAGGAAAGTCTGAGAATCTGTTACAGACGAGAGAAACCTAAGGAGACATTTAAAAACTAAATGTAATGTGGTAGCTTGGATGGCATCTTGGAACAGAAAAAGAACATTGGGTAAAACCTGAGGAAATCCGAATAAACTATGGCCTTTAGTAAATAATAACATTGATATTCATTCATTCATTGTAACAAATGCACCATGGGAATTAAGATGTTAGTTAGGGGAAAAGAGGTCATGATCGCGGGGTCCTGGGATGGAGCCCCACATTGGGCTCCTTGCTCAGTGGGGAGTCTGCTTCTCCCTCTCCCTCTACCCCTGCCCCCTGCTCATGCTCTCTCTCTCACTCTCAAATAAAAATCTTAAAATAAATAAATACCTCTGAAACAAATAATACATTATATGTTTAAAAAAAGAAAAGAAGAAGAGAGCAGGAAGGGAAAAATGAAGGGGGGAAATCGCAGGGGGAGATGAACCATGAGAGACTATGGACTCTGAGAAACAAACTGAGGGTTCTAGAGGGGAGGGGGGTGCGGGGATGGGTTAGCCTGGTGATGGGTATTAAAGAGGGCACGTACTGAATGGAGCACTGGGTGTTATGCACAAACAATGAATCATGGAACACTACAACAAAAACTAATGATGTAATGTATGGTGACTAACATAACGTAATGAAATTAAAAAAATAAAAATAAATAAATAAATAAAACTGTTCTAAAAAAAGTATTACTAAATATAAAAAATAAATAATAGGGGCGCCTGGGTGGCTCAGCCGTTAAGCGTCTGCCTTCGGCTCAGGTCATGATCCCAGGGTCCTGGGATCGAGCCCCGCATCGGGCTCCCTGCTTGGCGGGAAGCCTGCTCCTCCCTCTCCCACTCCCCCTGCCTGTGTTCCCTCTCTCGCTGTATCTCTCTCTCTCAAATAAATAAATAAAATCTTTAAAAAAAAAAAATAAAAAAAATAAAAATAAATAAATAATAAACAAAAGAAGCTATCCATAAATGATATTAGAATGAAAAATATTAGAAATATAATCTAGATTTTTTAAAGTCTACAAAACAATATAAATCAAATGATTTTATGAACCACTGCATGACTTAATTTTTTTAGAGCAGAAAGCAATTTTTTTTTTATAGATTTTTATTTATTTGACAGAGAGAGACACAGCGAGAGAGGGAACACAAGTAGGGGGAGTGGGAGAGGGAGAAGCAGGCTTCCCGCGGAGCAGGGAGCCCGATGTGGGGCTCGATCCCAGGACCCTGGGACCATGACCTGAGCCGAAGGCAGACACTTAACGGCTGAGCCACCCAGGCGCCCCAGAAAGCGATTTTTTTAATATTTTAAAATTATGAAATACAGAGTGCTTACAGAAATTTATAAAGCATATATGTACTGTTTAATGAACAATTATAAACAAAAATGGAACTACCACCCAGGTCAAGAGAAGAGAACATCACCAGGCAGCCAGGAACTTGCCTTGCATTTCTCCTCTGGGATTACAGCCCACACTGCCTTCTAGACTAATCCAACCCTAACGACAGGCCTATTGATTTTGGGAAGCAATATAAAATTAAAATTGTGCCCATTTTTGAAAACTTTATATAAACATATCAAAAGAATCCTACTTTATGTACCTTCATGTATTCTTCTCATTTTTATGTTGCTGCACGTAGCTGGACTCTGTTCTGTTTCAGGGCTGTCCAGTATTCACCATATACACATTTATGCTGTGATGGGCCTGTAGGTTGCCTCTGCTTCTGGTCCCTTACAAACAGCGTTGCTCTGAATTCTCCAACACATCCATTGGAGCACACACACGCATTCATACCTAAAAATGGATTTCTTGGTCATAGAATGTGAATTCACCCTTTATCTTGCCAAATTGTTTTTTTGGTCATTTTTACCAATGTACACACTCACTAGCTGCATATGAGGGTCCTGGTTGTTCTTCACTCTTGCAAACCTTTGATGATTTATCAGCCCTTTTAGTTTTAGCCAATCAGATGGTTGGTGTAGGAGTATCCCACTATGAGTTGCATTTCCCTGACTACTACGGAGGGTGAGCGATTTTTTCATATGCTTCTTGGCCACTAGGATTTGCTCCTGCATTAAGTGCTTAATCAAGTATTTTGTCCATTTTTCTGCTGGGCTGTCTGTCTTTCCTTGTAGCAGTTCTTTATATATTCTAGATATTAGCTCTTTCTTGGATATGAGCAATACAATATCTGTTTCCTCTCCTTGATTTGCCTTTTTCATATATATATATTTTTTAGAGAGAGAGAGAGTGCTGGGGGGAGGGGCAGAACGGAAACCCATCTCACAACCTTGAGATCATGACCTGAGCTGAAATCAAGAGTCGGATGCTTAACCAACTGGGCCACCCAGACCCCCCCTCTTTTCCATATCTTTTGATGAACAGAAGTCCCTCTTTACCTCTAATAGTACATATATTATTAAAAGTAGCTAACACATATGGTGACTCTCAAATGCCAGACACTGTTCAAAATAGTCTGCATAGAATAATTCATTGAATCTTCATAATGACCAGATCAGGGAAATCCTCCAAGTAATCCTCAGGTTTCTCAGGTGAGGAAATTGAGTCAAGGTGACATTAAGTGGTGGAGTCAGAAATTCAAACAAGAATCTCCAAGATTATTCCTTAAAAGGAGGACAAAGAAGGGTGACTTCTCCATTATCAGACTGTGACAATTGAATTGCAATGAACAAATACATCTACGTACAAGACAGAGAGGCCAGACACAGATACTGTACAAGTGGGAATCTAAATATAATGGAGTTGGTGCACTAAACTGGTGGGGGGAAATGTACTATTTTTGAGAGAAAAAAAAATAGAACTCTACCTCATACCACTTACATAAATTTGAGGTGGATTGCAGACTGAAGATTCAAAACAGAGCTTTAACAGAGAAAATATTGAAGAATGTCTTTTTGAACTCAGGGTGAAAAAAATGTCTTAAAGAACCAAAAGCGCTATGATAGAAGTATCAGGTATATTTAACTGATTCCAATGTCATGACTCTGATGGTTAATTTTATGTGTTGACTTGATTGGGCTAGAGATGCTCAGGTAGCTGGTGAAGAAATTATTTCTGGGCGTGTCTGTATGTCTGTCTCAGGAAGAGATTAGCATTTGCATCAGTAAACTGAGTAAAGATCACCTTCACCAATACAGGTGGGCTGATCCAAGCCATCAAGAGCTGGAATAGAACAAAAGAGCAGAGAAAACGTAAATTCAGTCTCTCTGCTTGAGCTGACACATCATCTTTGCCTGACCTGGGACATCAGACATAGGTCCTTCTGGCTCCCAGGCTTTTGGACTGTGAAAATTAGTAATGGGAAACCTCACTAAAATGGAGTCGGGGTGGAGCCGGGGGGAAATTGGCAGGGGGAGCTCTCACGCCCTACCACTCATGTCAATTACAGATCCAACAGAACAGACAGACTTGACCTTATAGTCCATCTTGCAGGTGGGTACTACTGCATTCTAGCTGGAAGAAGAGACACTTTCCTCATCTCAGGCAAAAGCTCAGCCAATGAAAAGCCACCACACTTGAAACTTCCAGTTTATTCCAGTGCACTTTTAGTTTATAACAGCTTTCCCAACTTGCCCTTTCTCCTTAAAAAAGCGTGTCTCTCCATTGTTCCCCAGACTTGCCTATGGTTTTGCCCCAGCTTGTTTGTCCCGGACTGCAATGCTCTTTTACTTCCAAATAAACCCATCTTTTGCTGCTAAAATAACTGGTTTTTATTTTTAAGGTTGACAAGACCCAGATTCAGTCTTAAACCATTAGCTCCCAGATTCTCAGGACTTTGGACTCCTGTTGAATCACACCACCATATTTCTGGTTCTATAACTTGCAGAACATCAATCTAGCAGATCACAACATATCTTGGCCTCTGTAACAACATGAATCAAATCCTATAACAATAAAAACTCTTCATATGTGTATTTATGTGTTTCTCTTCAGAACCTTAACTCAATGACATAAAAAAATTAAAAAGAAATTAGTCTAGAAGTTTTTCACCATAAAAAAAAGACAATGAATTAGTATCTTGAATGTCACAAAACTTCTACAAATCAATAAAAATAAAAGTCAACCCCCCAAAATTGGTAATAATACATACACAGACACAAATCCAAATGGCCAATAAATATGAAAAGATGTGCAGGATTACTAGCATTGAGAAAAATACAATGAGATACTAGTTTTTACTCATCTATATTAGGAATAATAAAAGCATGTGATAATTTTTTAAATGGGCCAAGATATGGGGAAACCAGAACTCTCCCACACTGCCAGTGGAGATATAAATTGGGAGGCCAATCTGACTGTTCTAAGAAAGTTGAAAATGAACATAAATACAACCCAGTAATTCTATTTCTTTGTACAAAGCTGTTCAGTAAAGCATTGTTTGAATTAACAAATATTTGGAAATAATCTTGTTGTCCATCAACAAGGGAATGAATAAAATAAAAATCTATACCAGATCTAGTTTACTTTGTTGGCCTGACTAAGATCTACATATAGCAATGTCTTTAGAGTTTGTAAATGTCATATTTACTTTTTAAAAAGGTAATGGGATAAACTAATAAAACCACATGTGCCATGTTACCATTAGCTGCATATGCTTTTGTCCATAAACTTGAATATACATTGAACTCATGATTGTTATTTCTCAGCAGTGAAGAGAGGCCTAGGAGAGATCATGGTGTGAGAACAAAAGTGGTATTATCCTGGCCTTTATACAATTGTTATGATGGATGCCCCTGGTTTTTCCAAGATTGAGTATAGGAAAAACTTATTGGACATGGAGAAACAGCTGGAGAGGGGTGTCTTTTATTGAGAAGAGTGGTCCAAACTGAGTGTCCAAATTGAGTGCGTTGACAAAAAATAAAATAGAATTTTGAATAAAATTGCTTGAAGAAGCCCCTTCAACACCACCCAGCTCCCAGTCCTTTCACGAATACTAGTTTAGAAAACAGTATACCGATACAGCTAAATTATATTCTTAACATTGCTCGTCCTTATTGAGCCAGAGAAATAAAAATATATGAAAATAACTGAGTGAAAACATAGGAGTGCAATGGGAACAATATATTCTGAAAATCATTTTTGTTTCTTCCCCTTCTAACTGTCCCCACCCTTTTTAATGTTAGGCTTCCCAGAGCATCTATCTGCCAGGGGAAGGGATTGTGATATTCCTGAAATATTATGAGAATTTCAATTTCTAAAATTAAAAGTAGGAATATGAGCCAGATATTGACCTTGGACTTTTTAGAATTCTTTTCTCTGCACTGCTGTACCCATGATTGATCTATGCTGAAAGACAAAAAACCCTCAAGATCTGAGTTGCTTCTCACGTAGAAGTTTATTCCTTGCTCATGTAAGATCTACTTCGGGTCCAGTTGCACTCTCAGGCTACTCCCTTCCCAGGGGTTCTGGTCAACCTCCATCCTGGGCTTCTACTCTCTCAATACCTGCCTTCAACTCCTTTCCACTCAAGCATCTCCCTCCCATCTTCCACCATGCTGGGGCTCCCCAAGTTCAGCGTCTCAGCCTCAGTTTTCTGAAGAGTACACTTCCATCTCCTGTGACATTCGGAAAGACAAAGTTGCCTCGCTGCCTGGTGTAGAAATGAGACACGGCTTCTTGCTGCTCTTCGATCCAACGTCAAACCAACACTACCTTGTCATAACTCTGGCCTTCAGGTTTATGTGGGCCTTCGAATTCCAGAGCTCTACTGAAATTTTGTGGGGGAGAGCTAGAGGGAGGGGAGCGGTGGTTTGCTTCTCTGAAATGTTTCCTTCTGTAGCCAAGCCATCATTTTTGACTTCTAAGATTTATCCTGAGTTTTTCCACTTGTGTATTTTCAATACTGACATCGAAATGATCACATCTCACTGCTATTACTTAGATCTTCTACTTCTCTGCCCCCGCATTGTCACAGAACAATGCTGATTGTTTAAATATATAAAGCAACAACAAAGCTGATTGTTTAAATATATAAAGCACAGCATGTCAAGGGCTGTTTCAAACTTCCAATGCCTTCTCATTTCAAGTTGAAAAAAATTCAAATTCTGGATATGAACCATGAGGGCCTGCATACCCTGGACCCTGCCTCTCTCCTTCTTCCACTCTATGCTCAGTCACAAAGAGCTTTCTTTCTCTCCCTGAGAAAACTTAAGTTCCATGTTAGGTCAATTACAAAGATGGCTTCCTCTAAGTGAAATCAGCTCCAGCTTTCCATTGAGTCAATTGGGTCTTGGAAAAGGTCTACTGCTTAATGCAACTTCCCCTGACTACTGGAACCCAGGCCACTCCTGCCCATTCTGCTCTAGCATCCCATCCCCTTCAGTTTCTTCACAGCATAGAGTACCAGGTGAAATTATCTTGTTCATTCATTTGTGTGCATGGTTACTGGGATGAATCAATGAATTTGCTATGTGAAATATGCATACAGCATTGAAAAGGCAGTGCAGACTTGGGGGGAAGATATTCGGATGATGGCACGTTAGTCCTTGGCATGCTTGCGTCCCAGGAACTCGGGTGCTCCTACCCAGCAAAGCACCAGGTGCTTCCTACAAATCATCCTTAAGGTAGGGCTGCAAACCAAATCCCCTGCACCCACCCAGTCAGCTAGTGCCCAAGAACCATACACCAAACTCATTCATCAACACCACACAATGCAGCCAGCCAATAAAAATCAGTCTTGCTTAAAATGTTTTAATTATCAAGAAAAGTACAGAAGAGAATAACCTCCACCCCTCAATTGGTTGAATGGACAATATTTATTAGAAACAAAGTCAGATTTGAACATTTTGGTTATCTTTAATATATTTGTGAACAAATACTGGTGATAACACATATTGAATACATCAAAGACTCAGAAAGATGATAAATTATTTTCCGAGCCTCTACTGACCCATTTGGTCAAAAGAGCCTAGTTTTTCAAGGATGGGGTAAGGGAGGTGGGAGAGGAAAGGGAGGGAGATTGAGGAGAACCAAACCCAGCAGCATTCATAGTTGACCCAGAGGATAGGAGTCTGGGGGAGATGAGGCTCTGGCCACCTCGGCAGGACCCAGCTCAGAGACACAAGAGTGCCTAGTGGATGAAACCTCAGCTGGTGACATGGGATTCAGCAGTGTCCAAAGACATTCCAGGGTCTGGCAGAAAGAACAAACTATGGCGAACTTGGTAAAGAACATGGACTCAACGCATCAGTGGCAACATCATAGGACTCTCAAGCAAGACCAGCGACCTGCAAGCTCGCCCAAAGCTCTGACGTAAATGTGGCCAGTCTCAAGGAGCCTCCACACACAAGAGCAGTGGGTTACAAAGGTGTCCCCTGCGATTAGGGGACAAGGGCACAGCCGGACCCGGAAGCCTCAGCCGCTCGCCGGAGCCCAGGGCTTGGTGGTGCCGGCTTGTCCATCCAGCCTCTATCCACAGGAAGGGGCTGAGCCTTGCAGTGCTGAGCTGCGTGCCCTGTTCCCACCGACAGGCGCCTCTTGGCCCGGGCCTGGATGCTAGGCCCCTGAGCACCCTGTTCCCGAGGACGACGACCAGGACCACACCTGCCAGTGGGGGGCTGGAGATCTGGGGCAGAGGGGTTGGGGGGCGGTGGCCGGGTGGGGCCAGACTCCCGGGAGGTGCGGGCGGGGACAGCCCC
>NC_138379.1:63902251-63950202 GCF_054177405.1 Leptonychotes weddellii
CCAGGATGCGCCTCGGTGGGCACAGTGCGCACAGCTCCGGAACCCGGAGGCTGGTCCCACCCCAGGACAGCGCTGGGGACCTGAGCCCTGCAACCTGTCCTCGTGCTAAGGCTTCCGCAGCTCGGAGTCCTTGAATGACCCCTGTTAAGGCTGTTAACATTTTCATTCCAGCTCTGGGCCAAAGTGGAGTTTGCAAAAAGCTATTATGTTTCTGACAGAGTTCTCCAAAAACGCTCCTGAACGCTGCTGAAGTCTGGATCCCTGGCAATTAGTAGCATAAGTTCCTGATTTCCTTTGCATCTCTGAGCTTGTTGTGGTCAAAAAGATTAGGCTTGGCATCAACTAGGTTCAGATCCTAGCTCTGTCACTCCCTAGAAGTTATGGAACTTGAGCAAGTTAATTCATCCTCTCAGAGCGTCAGGCTTCACAGATTGCCCTGAGAATCTCATTAGCTAATGCTTTAAACCATCTTTTAACAGCGCCTACCATATACTACCATAGACGCAACTAACAGTAATTAACATTTTCTCTTGATTGCCTCTGTAGGGACCATCTGGGAATACGCGTTCTGCATCACCTTTGGAAAAGTCTGGGTCAGAATAAGAAAGATTTTAGGTGAGCACTCGTAGATAAAAATAGAAGAAAAATAGAAGAGAAAGTCCAAAGGAGACCTATAATTACCATCTGGGAAAGTCAGACGAATGACATTAAGACAAGAGCTTTGTAAGGCACTGAATGCATGTGCTCGTGTGTGTGTGTGTGTGTGTGTGAGAGTGTGTGAGTGTGTGTGATGCCTCCTTCTGCTCTCCTGCAGCCTTAAGGAGTGAAGCCTTTGTTTTCCTGGAGCAGCTAGGAAATAGGGAGGTAGGAGATTTTCTTTCTCCAGCCAGGCTTGGAGACAGAAGGATGAGATGGTGTGGCCATGAAGAGGCGGGCAGATGGGCCTTAGTCCCTGGGATGCACAGAAGACAAGAAAGGAGACTTGGGGAAGCCTGCCTGGGTCTAGAGGGATCTGGGAAACTTAGCTACTAAACTAAAAGGCTCTGTGCTTTTCCTCATCAAATGCTGGCGAGGACATTCAGAGCAGGATTTGTTTCTCTAAACATACAACCAGAACTGTGGAGTGAGGCTCTGGTGTCTGGAAATGCCCGGTGTGGGGGGCTGTGTGGGCTTTGCCTGCCTCCTGTTTGGGCTTCTGGTGTAAGATGGGCCCCAGGACAGTGGGTGACACAACATCTTGGGGCCCTGAGACTTGCTGTTGGCCAAGGAAGACGGTCGGTCCTGTGGGTAGAGAAAATTCCGTAGTAATTGGAGTTACACAGGACATCGTGCAGCATGTGACATACAACTTTAAAAGATAAAAGCACTACAGTGAGGACACCAAGAAGGGAGCTGGAGTTGCTGGACTGGACCTCAGACAGGCGGCTGGCAAATGAAAGGCACTGCAGTGAGACCCTAGTCCTGGACAGCATAACGCTTTCTACTCCGGCTTCTCCCACTGTTTGCCTCCCCTGCCCCTCTGCATTTGTGCACCTGCTGGCCCCCTCAGCCCTCCCACCAGTAAACCCGGAACATGAGGCCGATTCAAGCTGGTTGTGACAATTGAGCCAGGTTGCCTAGGCCACTCCACACGGCGTCGCTGTGGCCTGACTCCAGACCTGCAGAGGCTCGTCTTCCTCACCGCCACAGACAGTGACTCCCCAGGGCGACTCCTGGGAACGTCGGGACTCTGCTGGTCCATTACAAATGGCCTTCTGTCCTTGGTCTGGGAAATTCTGGAAAGGCTGTCACTCTGGAGAGTAATCATCAATCTCTATCCATTCCTCTTCCCTACTCCACCCCTGTAGCTTCTGACTTTTCTTTTGATGGTAAAGGAGAGAAACCATCGTGCCGTTGAGGTGGCTTTATGTTTTCCCTCCATCCACAAACTCAGCTCATCTATATACCTGCTCCGGCTGCATCTGTGCAAAGCTGATTCTGAAGCATGGTGTATTTGGTAAAGCAAACCTCTCCCTAGTCATTGTTTTTCCCTTGCCGGCAGTGACTGAGAGGGGAGAACCGGTCTTAGAGTCAGAGAATGTCATTTGGACCTGTCCTTTGCCACCTTCTAGTTGGCGACCTGCAGCAAGCACTCACTGATGTTCTCTGCGCCAGCATTACAGAGCAAGGTTTCTGTGCAATGCTGCGGGATGTCCTTGCACTGCTCAGTTCACCTGGATGTGCATCACACGCCCTCGCGGCCTCTAGGGCAAGCGTGAGGCCAAGAACGCGCTCTCGGATGCTCTTTCTAAGCTGCTTGGTTCCACCGCTTCCCTCATCAGCGCCCTCACAGGCTTACCCATGACTTTTCTTTTTCTTAATTAATGGACTTTATTATTATTATTTTTTTTTGGAGTAGTTCACAGCAAAATGAAGCAGAAAGTACAGAGACTCCCATATACCCCTTCCCAGCCTCCTCCACCAGCATCCACACCAATGTGGTAGAGTTGGTAGAATTGATGAAACTGGGCGCCTGGGTGGCTCAGTCGGTTAACTGTCTGCCTTTGGCTCAGGTCATGATCTCGGGGTCCTGGGATCGAGCTCTGTGTCAGCCCCCCTGCTCAGCAGGGAGTCTGCTTCTCCCTTCCCTCTGCTCCTCCTCCCATTCATGAGCATGCTCTCTCTCTGTCTCTCAAATAAATAAATAAATAAATAAATAAATAAATAAATAAATAAAATCTTAAAAAAAAAAGAATTGATGACTCTGCACTGACATGTCATTATTACCCAAAGTCCATAGTTACATAGTTATATTAGGGTTCACTCTTGGAGGTGTTCATTCTGACAAATGTATAATGACGTGTATCTACCCTTAGCACTGCACAGAATAGTCTTACTGCCTAAAACTTCTCTGCTCTGCCTCTTCTTCTCTTCCTCCTCCCAAACCCCCAGCAACCACTGATCTTTGTACTGACCTCATCATTTTGCCCTTTCCAGAATGTCATCTAGTTGAAATCATACAGTATGTAGCCTTTTCAGATTTGGCTTCTTTCACTTAGTCATATACATTTAAGTTTCCTCCGTGTCTTGTGGCTTTATAGCTCCTTTCTTTTTAGTGCCGAATCATATCCCATTGTATGAATATGCCATTGTTTATTTACCCACTCACCTACTGAAGGACATCTTCTAAGTTTTGGCAATTATGAATAAAACTACTCTAAAGATTCTCGTGCAAGTTTTTGTGTAGATGGCCTTTTTTGGCTCATTGGGGTAAACACCAAGGAATGCAGTTGCTGGATCACATGGTAAAAATATATTTAGTTTTGTAAGAAAATGCCCAACTCTCCTCCTCCCATTATTTTTCCTGGTAGAAAACTTATTATTTTTTTTCTCATGATCTGCCACATATTTGTACAAAAGGTCACATATGCTTGTTTGCGAATTCCACTCCTTGTCATGTTTGGCCTTGTTGTAATGTTACCAAAGCAAGGTCAAGATTTCATCCAGGCTCATGAACCAGAAGACCCAATGTTTATTCAGACCCCTACACTGATGTGTTGAGTAATCTGTCAATGAATCGGCTCTTTCCTCTGGCTCTCCGCTTCACTCCTTAGGCAAAGGGGGCTGTTAGTACATTGCACCGCGCTGGAGGCTGACCACAACCAGCTCAGACCAGTGCAAACATAACTCGTGCTAGAGAAATATTAGCTGGTATCGTTGTTACTTACAAGCCCAAACTTATGAGACGGACAGAAGAAACCACTTGACCACTACTTGTAGAAGTTGGTGTTTGGGTCTTGGGACTCCCGTAAGATTTACTAAAATGTTTCAGTTATGGATTTGTCTATCTGGACACTCTGCCTTATTCAGAAGGATTAGCCACGACACCGTTTCAGTCTCCGCGTGTGAATGGAGACCTTTCCAGATATTCAGAACGACCTGCAGCATGATATTTATTTCACTGGATTGTGGCTATATATGGATTTGAAGTTGCTTCCCCCCCACCTCAGTGTTTGGGTTACCTGTCATCACTAGAAGTAGGAAACCACAAACTGTTGTGAGGAATTGGCCACAGAGATAAGCCGAAAGGAAACCTATCAGAGTTGAACAGAACCAGGGTGAGGAAAAGCCCCTCTCTCCGGGGGCCTGGCCGTCCCGTGCTGCACACCAGCCTGTCACCCTGAAATTCTTCACGTGCTCTTGTCCCTCCTGCCCCTCACCGCGGGGTGATAGTGCTACCCTTCTCATTATAACCCTCAGTAAGTGGCGGGGATTACAGGGGGATTTCAGGGAGGACTAGGAAGGAGCAGAGCTGAGCTCTGCAGGGGAAGGATGTGTGGTTGGAGGGGCCACCCTACACAGACCTAACATTTGTGTTGTTGGGCTTCTGCATTTTCTTTCCTCATCTCTGATTTGTTGGCCTCCAGGATCCTTGTGCCCGAATGTTCAGGGTCCCCCGCCCGGACCAGCTCTACATCCAGGCCTGTAGACCTCAGAGAGCGTCTTTTCTCTGTCCCATCTCTCAGAGCCTCTTCTCCAAAGATCCACATCTTGTGTGAATGGCCCTTTCAGGCCCATTCATTCATTCAGTCAGTCAGTCAGCATGCTACTGTGTGCCAGGCACCGTTCTTGGGATCGGGAACATAACGGTGAAAAAGGCAAACTTTCAACTCTCCTGGAACTAAGATTCTCATTATAAAAAGTGACATACAGGGGCACCTGGGTGGCTCAGTTGGCTAAGCGTCTGCTTTCGGCTCAGGTCACGATCTCAGGATCCTGGGGTCAAGACCCCCATCAGGGTCCCTGCTCAGAGGGTAGCCTGCTTCACCACCTGCCCCTCCCCCTGCTCATGCTCTCTCTCTGACAAATAAATAAATAAAATATTTAAAATAAATAAAAAGTGACATACAGTAACATGTCAAGTAGTCCTAAGGGCTATAGGGGGAAAAAAGCAGAGTTAGGGGGTTAGAGGGTGACAGGGCTGCTATAGTTGATGGGGTGGCATTTTTAGGGATGTAGGAAGAGACTTTGAGAAGGACTCTTGGGGCTGTGGTCTTCAAGTGTGCCATGGGCACGTGGGGGCCTCTTTATAGGCTGAGGGACAACACGTGTAAATGCCCTGAGGTGGGAGCATCCTCAATGTGCTTACGGATCAGGAGAGTGGAAGTGGGGGAGTGGGAGCCTCGGAGGAGATCAGGGTGGGGAATAGGCACAGAGTATCTTAACTGAGTTAATGCACACCGCTCTAGAAGACTACCAAGTGATTGTGGTGGTTGGTGTTTTAGGGGAGCTGGGGATAGAAGAATTTGGGGACCAGAGAGCCTTTGAAATCACTGGAAACGGTTCTGTCTTTCCTACCAAATGCAAAACCTGAGAGCAGGAGCTCTAGAGGTTTCGGTTCCCTGCTGTATCCACTCACTTGGCGTGTGTCGGACTCACAGTAGGAACTTTAAACGTGTACTGTCATTAGCAGGGACTCCGGCAGACTCAGCGGGTCCCTGGCATTCACTAAGTTAACAGCCATTTCAGCTAGTTATGAGCAACGCTGATGAATGGCGTGCAGTCACTATTCTGGAGCTTTGCTGAGGCCCATATTTGAATAGTGCAGAGGGCTATGAAGCTAGTGTGAAGGAAGGAGACCCCTTGCTCCTAGGGCACCCACAGCAGGAGTTTTCTAGCAAAACAGCTAGAAGGTGGATGATCTGGTGGGAGAGTTGAACAGGTGGTAGATTTAGAGTGAGGCTCTGCGCAGGAAAACCCCAAGTCCAGATAAGGTTAATATTCAGGAAAGCACCAGCATTAGGAATTGGTGAAGGTGTCGGGGTCCATTCCCTGTGAATGTCAAAGGTCTACGGGAGTAAGTTTCTCCTTCCTGAGCAACTCCTTAGGAACCAGTTGGCCTAACCTTCCTCCTCTTGTGGTGGTATCACCTCCACTGTACTTACCCATGACCCTCTAGGACTGGAAGAACTTTATTTTACCTCTGGTTTAGCTTGTGGATTACACCAGATTAATACAGTTGGTTATTATCTCTCTCGGTTTTCTCTGTGTGGTGGCAACTCAATGAGTATCGTTGGTTGAATGAATAAATGCCTCAAAACCATCGATAGAATTGAGAAAAGGGTTAGCATCATAAGAAACAGCTAAAATAAAGAAGCAGTCTCTATGATAGCATTATTGCTTTCATTTTGATTATGTTTTAAAATAAGATATCCAGTTCTAAGCTAGGTGGTTGAAATAACTTGCAGAGCCAGAGACTAAACTCTTGTGTCTCATATTCCAAATACAATTCACTCATTCATTCATTCGACAAACACTGTTAAGCACCATCACCGGCTGGCACTGTACTAGGTGCTCAGAAAACAACATAATGCGGAGTTTACGATCTGCTTGGAGACAGAGACAAGCAATAAGCAGTTTCTCCATGCCACAGCTTCTTCTCAGCAACCGTAACAATATCCAGGCTCTCCCCAAGCCGCTGGTTTTAGAGCTCCTTGAGAGATGGAACTTTTTTGGGGGGGGTGCACAGCCTCAAGCTCAGGGCCAAAGCCCCATGGGGCTCTCAGAGCTGTTTCTGTCTGTTCCTGGGCGCATGGTAGCCCTCTTGCTTGCTTTTTCTCAATGGTGCCTGGCAAATGGACACTTGCCACCGTTTGGGGGGGAATGACGACTGCACCAGACATCTCTTTTCCTTTCTCACTGGTTCTGCAGGGCGAAGGGGGCTGGCTTTGAGTTTTCCCCACTGGTTGCTTCACTCTGGAAAGTGAATGTGGCTTACTGTCAGACCCCTCCCTTCCTCTGCCCATGGCATTGACATTCCTTGGCTCCTTTAGGGAGCTGGGTCATTTAAATTCCATTTCCTGTGTTCCATTCTGTCTTCCCACTATCTGCCCCCCCATCCCCACCCAGCTATGGACTGAATGCATTCCCTCAAAATTCATATACTGAAACCCGAATCCCCTGTATGATGATATTTGCAGGTGGGGCCTTGGGAAGTGATTAGGTCATGAGGGTAGAGCACTCATGAACGGGTTAATGCCCTTCTAAGAAGAGACCTGAGAGAGACAATTTCTCTCTCCACCATCTGAGGATACAGCAAGAAGGTGGCAGTCTGGAAACCAGGAAGTGGGCCCTCACCAAGAACACGGCCATGTTGGCACCCTGATCTCAGACATCTAGTCTCTAGAACTCTGAGAAATAACTGTTAAGACACTCAGTTTATAATATTTTGTTGCAGCAGCCTAAATGGACAAAGACCCCCCCCCCCAAACTGCTTGTCTAGAGTTCACCCTGGTTGTCTAGGAGAAAGGTAAAAGAAAGAGCTAAAGAGACAGGCAGATGCAGCTACCATATTGGCAGTGTGCCGAGAACACTGACTTGCAGTATATGTACATCATTCATTTTTCCTTCCAAGAGGTCAGTCTGCAGAGTCAAGCAGATGGAGATTTGAAGCCGAGCTCTGCCACTGATTAGCGTGACCGTGAGCAGGTGACTCACAACTCTGAGGCCCCAGCTCCCTGGAGAGATGGTCTAACGGAGTGCTTACCAGCACACAGCCCGCACTGCGCTTACCCAGTGTGACCTTGGTGAGCTGCCTTGTCTCTGCTTCAGCTTCCTCTTCCCGAAAATGGAAATGATCATAGCAGTAACCACAACAAAAGGGGTCGGGAAGATCAAATAAGTCACCGTAAGTAAAACACTCAGTAGTAACCAGCTCAAAGTTAAGAACAAGCTATTCACAACTTCTTGTTGAATATATGCATTTTAAAAAAGTGTAACATCAGCACAGCGTTTGGCAAAAAAGCAGACAACAGAGGCTCCTGGGTGGCTCAGTCGGTTGAGTGTCCGACTCTTGGTTTTGGCTCAGGTCATGATCTCATGGGTTGTGGGATCAAGCCTGGCGAGGTTGAAGAAGGGAATCCCACTCAGCAGGGAGTCTGCTTGAGGATTCTCTCCCTCTGCGCCCTCTCCCTGCTCACTTGTGTGCTCTCTCTCTCTCTCTCTAAAATAAATAAATAAATCTTTATTTTTTAATTTTTTTCAAGATATTATTTATTTATTCAGGAGACAGAGTGTGAAGCAGAGGGGGAAGCAGACTCCCCCGCTGAGCAGGGAAGCCTGATGTGGGGCTCGATCCCAGGACCCTGGGATCATGACCTGAGCCGAAGGCAGACACTTAACCAACCGAGCCACCCAGGCACCCTAAAATAAATAAATAAATCTAAAAAAAAAAAAGCACACAACAAAGTCTTGCTATTACTGATGTTCTTATTATTATTTTGTACTACTTTAATAACACTATTATTACCTTTATTCATTTTTTTGCTCTTACCTGCATTTCAGACTTGGAGGTGACAGGCTGTCAGTCTCCCTTGCTAAAATACTTGAAACAGAATGAACAGAGGAAAAGGGCTGTGGCTTCCTGTCACTCAAAGCATGGTTTGGATCCACAGTATGGATATGGCCTTTGAGCTTGGCAGAAATGTGGAAGCTCAGACTCCAGCCCAGACCTATGACTCAGAATCTGCATTTTAACTAGATCCCAGGTGAGTCACGGGCAAGTTTAAGGCTGACAAGCAAGTTCCAGTGCAGTGGTTCTCAACCCTTTGGAATCATATTTGAAACATACTGATGTCTGGACAACCTCCCCATATCCCCCCAGTTTCATTTCAGTGGCAGGAGTACAAAATTTTGAAAGCTCCCTGGGCCACGCCCACGTGCAGCCAAGATGAGCCTCACCCATCTAGCATTCGGTCCGTGGGGAGTTCAGCTGCAGGGGTGGATGGGAGTTCAGTTTCTTCGGCAAGTGCCAGTGAGTTCTGGTTTGTCTTCTTTCTCTTCAGGTCTGGTGGAAGTAGGAAGGGACACAGAGAGGACACATTCTTCGTTCCCTGCCCCCGCCATTCCCGTCTTCATTCCAGGGAACAGCACACGTGACAAGGCTCTGTGCAGGCTTCTTGGCCAACGTTTCTGTTTCTCTCTGTTGCGACTCACGGGTGTCCTGGCTGTGTTGGCTCCTACCGTCCCCTTCACTCAAGTCACTGTGCGGAGGGGGCTTGGCTTTTCAGCTGTGGGAGTTTGTATTTCTTTGCGGTGCGGTCCTTCTCTCTCCATCCATTCCTGCCCACTGCTCATGGCACCCACAGGCTGCTCAGTTGGAGAAAACCTGGCCAGAGATCTCCTGACCTTTCCCGTGAGACCCTTGGCCCCTGGTGGAAAATTCACCCTCCTACTGGGCTGATGAGAGTTATCTAAGTGAGTGGTACTGTCGAGATGTTGGTTTATGCCCCGCAGTAAGACCAAGGACTCTCCCTGGGGCCCGCCTTCTATCATTTTTGTGGGAATGAGGGTCATGGGGCTGCCATTTTCCGAATTTTCCAGAGTAGCTGGCAACTTGCAATTTCAGTAAAAAAATCTTCAGGTTTTTAAAATTTGGCAGCTAATTACAAAATTTAAAAGCCCTAAAGGCCAAATGAAACATTTCTGGAGTTGGCCCATTGATATCTGAGACACGCTCCCTGTTTTAAACAGCCAGTTTGGGTTGCAGAGATCCCACAGTCAGGGAGACTCTCCTAAATGATGTGTGGACAACCTCCCCATACCCCCCCAGTTTCATTTCAGTGGCAGGAGTACAAAATTGTGGTACCTTTGGAGCTGGTAAAAAGGTGAGATGCTTGGAGTCCTCTAAGTTATGTGACCAGAGGTGTCTAATTCAGATGACTTGATAGCTCAGTAGACCGTCTGCACACCTTCCGTATTCCTACACCTAAGCACGGCTGCTTCTGACTCATCATCTCAGACCTCTGTCCTCCTAGGGTGGCAGCGCTCCTCTCTGCCTGCCGTGGGGCCAGACGGTGCAGGAGTTGCGCAGAGTATGTGCATTTCCCTAGGACAGCAGAACAGAAGGGAGGAGGGGAAGATTTATCGTCTCGACTCTTCTCTCTTCCTCCATCTCTCCCTCCCTGAATAACAGACAGCCCAGCAGTTGACAGAGGTCCTTGTTTTATGTTGCCACATCTCTGCTAGTGACCAAATGTTTCTCCCTCAATATTCTCTTTATACAAGATGATGTGACTTGTGTTTGTTGCTAATATTAGAATTGCAACAGATGCATGCCCTCATTGTTGGGCCACGGGTCCATGTGGCGCAGATTAATAAAGCCAAGACAAGGCCTCAAATGCCCAGGGACTTTAATAGCAGGACTTGCTGCAACAGCAAGGGGCTCACACAGTGTTGGGCAAGGTGGAAGGGACAGGCCTGTGAGAGACCTGGGATCCGAATCCACAGTCTAAATGCCACTGGAAGTGGAGGCAGAGCTCTTGGGGGATGCAGGCAGGGGCACAAAGCATCAAGAAGAGGCATCTCCGGGGCGCCTGGGTGGCTCAGTCGTTAAGCGTCTGCCTTCGGCTCAGGTCATGATCCCAGGGTCCTGGGATCGAGTCCCACATCGGGCTCCCTGCTCGGCGGGAAGCCTGCTTCTCCCTCTCCCACTCCCCCTGCTTGTGTTCCCTCTCTCGCTGTGTCTCTCTCTCTCAAATAAATAAATAAAATCTTTAAAAAAAAAAAAAGAAGAAGAGGCAACTCCACATCGAGACAAGCAATAATACTGTCTGGTAAAAATGATGCCACCTTATCACCACTGGTGGCCAAATTTAGGACCTAGGGGAACTAGCTAACAAACCAAGGGAGACAGTTCAATGACTATGGCCAATGTCATGGTTCTTATTTCTCCTTTCCATTTTTCTCAATAAAGCCTTTTTAGACAAATCAAAGGAGGGTGGTGACATACCACGAACCTCTTGGGTTTTAGAATGAATGTGGAATAATTTAATTGCCTTAGTGGTGCATCTGATAATCAGTGGTGTCTTGGATGTGATGAAATTCACTCACTGAATCTCTTGGCACCTTGACCTTGGACTTCTCAGCCTCCAGAACTGTGAAAAATAAATGTTTGTTGTTTATAAGCCGCCTAGTATGTGGTATTTTGTTACAGCAGCCTGAACAGACTACCGCAAATACTAGGTAATATTAACATTAGTAACACTAATATCAATTTAGTAATAATATTGAATTGTCTTGTTAGGCAAGACAACCAAGCCTAGCAGTTTATCCGTATCTGCACAGTGTGGATTTGGGTCTTCTTGCTTCATCAGAGCTTCCAAGTCATGTTTGTATTATAGAGAAGAATGACCAGGTGCCTTGGTGATCTATGAACAACTAGTGGAAAGGAAATCCTCCCGAGAGATTTTTAAAAATTTATACTTACTAAATTTAGTGGTTTCTAAATTTAATATTACTTGCTTTGCTTATTTATATTTTTTTGAGAGAGAGAGAGAGTATGTGGGCATGGGTGTGCAGGAGCAGTGGGGGGTGGGGAGGGGCCGAATCTTAAGTAGACTCCACACTGAGCATGGTGCCCATTGGGGGCGCAAACTCATGACCCTGAAATCATGACCTGAGCCGAAATCAAGAGTCAGACACAACCGACTGAGCCCCCCAGGCGCCCCTAATATTATTTGCTTTAAAGATGTGTTTTCTTGAGTTGGTTAAGCGTCAGACTCTTGATTTTGATTCCTTGGTCAGCGTGGAGTCTGCTTAAGATTCTCTCCCTCTCTTTCTCTTCCTCTGCCCCTCCCCACCCCTCCAAGATCGCTCTGTCTCTCTTTAAAAAAAAAAAGGTGTTTTCTTATTTTTCCTCTTGTAAGATATTTTCTCTATTTAAAATTTGAAATATGCAAAAATAGAATAAAATAATTTTACTTATCCTATCACACGGAGACAATTAGTGAATTCTCAGTCTTTTATTTTTGCATATGTTCACACAGTGTGATCATTTCATGTATACAATTGTTTATTCTTGTTTTCTAATTTTTCTTCCTATTATCAACATGTTAATAGAACTTCAGTTTCTTTTTTCCCTGGAAAGTTTTTTTTTTATTCCAGTGTAGTTAATATACAGTGTTACATTAGTTTTAGATGTACAATACAGTGACTCAACAATTTCATACATCACCCAGTGCTCATCACAATAAGTGTACTCTTAATCCCCTTCACCTGTTTCACCCATCCCCCCATCCTCCTCCCCTCTGGTAACCACTAGTTTGTTCTCTAGGGTTAAGAGTCTATTTTTTGGTTTGTCTCTTTTTTCCCTTTTACTTGTTTTGTTTCTTAAATTCCATATACAAGTGAAACCATATGGTATTTGCCTTTCTCTGACTGACTTATTTTGCTTAGCATTATACTCTCTAGATCCATCCATGTTGTTGCAAATGGCAAGATTTCATTCTTTTTTGTGGCTGAATGATAGTCCATTGTATATATCTCCACATCTTTATCCATTCATCTATTGATGGACACTTGGACTGTTTTCATTATTTGGCTATTATAAATAATGCTACAATAAACACAGGGTGCATATATCCCTTCAAATTAGTGTTTTGTATTTTTTTTTTTTTTTGGCATAGTAAATACCCAGTAGTGTGATTACTGGATCATATGGTAATTCTATTTTTAACCTTTTGAGGAACCTCCATACTCTATTCCACAGTGGCTGCCCCAGTTTGCATTCCCATCAACAGTGCACGAGGGTTTCTTTTTCTCCACATCTTTGCCAACTCTTGCTGTTGCTTGTGGTGTTGATTTTAGCCATTCTGACAAGTGTGAGGTGATATCTCATTGTGGTTTTGATTTGCAATGGTAAGTGATGTCGAGCATCTTTTCATGTGTCTGTTGGCCATCTTTGGAGAAATGTCTGTTCATGTCTTCTGCCCATCTTTTAATTGGATTATTTGGTTTCTTTTGGTGTTGAGTTGTGTAAGTTCTTTACATCTTTTGGATACTAACCCTCTATTGGATATGTCATTTGCAAATATCTTCTCCCATTCAGTAGGTTATCTTTTAGTTTGTTGGTGGTTTCCTTTGATGCGCAGAAACTTTTTATTTTGATGTAGTCCCAGTAATTTATTTTTGCTTTTGTTTCTTGGGGGACTGTTACTGCCGATGTTCGAGAAATTATTGCCTGTGCTTTCTTCTAGGATTTTTTTGGTTTCAGGTCTCACATTTAGGTCCCTAATCCACTTTGAGGTTTTTTTTTTTGTGTGTGTGTGTGTGTGTGTATGGTGTAAGAAAGTGGTCCAATTTCATTCTTTTGCATGTTGCTGTCCAGTTTTCCCCAAACCATTTGTTGAAGAGACTGTCTTTTCCGCATTTTATATTCTTGCCTCCTTTGTGGAAGATTGATGGACCATATAATTGTGGCTTTATCTGAGCTTTCTACTCTGTTCCATTGATCTATGTGCCCAGTTTTGTGTCAGTACCATACCGTTTTGATTATGACAGCTTTGTCATATAATTTAACATCTGGAATTGTGTTACCTCCAGTTTTGTTTTTCTTTTTCAAGATTGCTTTGGTGATTCAGGGTCTTTTAGGGTTCCATACAAATTTTAAGATTGTTCTAATTCTGTGAAAAATGCTATTGGTATTTTGATAAAGATTGCATTAAATCTGTAGATCACTTTGGGTAGTATGGACATTTGAACAATATTGGTTTTTCCAGTCCATGAGATCTTTCACCTCCTTCCTTAAGTTTATTTCTAGATACTTTATTATTTTTAGTGCAATTATAACAGGATTGTTTTCTTAATTTCTCCTTCTGCTGCTTCATTATTTGTGTATAGAAATGCAACGGATTTCTGTACATTGATTTTATATCCTGCAACCTTACTGCACTCATTTATCAGTTCTAGTAGTTTTTTGGTGGAGTGTTTAGAGTTTCATTTATATAGTATCATGTCATCTGCAAACAGTGTGAGCTTTACTTCTTGCTTAACAATTCGGATGCCTTTATTTCCTTTTTCTGATTGCTGTTGGAAAGTTTTTTTTTTTTAACTTTCTTAATACAAAGGAAATATACATTTGTTCTAGATAAGTAGAAATATACGAATTATTCACAATGAAGAAAATGAAAAATAATGAAAGTTTAACACAGAATGTTCTGCATTCTCACATTGACAGTTGAATACATTTTAAAAGAGAACATGTAATCAGCAAGAAACAAAAGACAACAGAAGCTACTTTTGATCCCCTCTCTAAATATACAACACCCACTTAACGTCTGCCTGCCTGTCATCTGGGCCTTTTGAGGCCCAGAAGTTGAGCTGAATTATGGCTGATGGGAAGAGGCATGGGAGTCACTCATAGGATGAGTCTCCAAGGTTTGCTAAAGCATTACCAGAAACGTGATGATATTTAAAAATACATATATTTATTGAACCTTCTCTTGGGGAGAATGCTATATATGATTGGAAAGCAATACTTTGATGAGCCCCTTGGGGAGGGTGTAAAATCTCCAAAGGGCCCTTTTGAGTAGTCGGATGGTCACTACCTTTCTAAAGGTGGTGGTTAGCTATACAGTTTTGGTGTGTTCCCTGGTACATGCAGGTTTGGGGCCACAGCTGGATTGCTGAGCCCCACTGTCAGAGGTCCTACTTCTCTGCCGTGTGTCAGAGCATCCAGTCTCTCCAATAAATAATTAGATAAAGAATATTGACCTAGAGCGGTGCCACATTATTAGCCCATTCAGGGTGCCCATGTCTCAGCAGCTCTCAGATACATATTTTTCTGAGATCTTGGTAAGACACAGGGATGGATATCAGATGTCTCCTCCAACCCCAAGCCAGGTGTTAAGAGCAGCTTCTCTCTTTCCTGGCAAATGGGTCAGTCATGTCATTATCTGCCATTGCCAACATGGACGACTGTTTTAAAATGAGCCATATTGACTGGCTCTGATGAAGTTAGAGGAACTATATTTATATTTTTTATCTATAATCTATTAAATACTTATATAGTATTTTCTGTGTGCTATGCACTTCTTTTTTTTTTTTTGCTATGCACTTTTCTAAGCTCTTTTTTGTATCCTGATTTTCATCACATCTAAGACAACACTGATTATAAGATGCTGAGGGTTCTAGAGGGGAGGTGGGTGGGGGGATGGGTTAGCCTGATGATGGGTATTAAAGAGGGCACGTTCTGCATGGAGCACTGGGTGTTATGCACAAACAATGAATCATGGAACACTACATCAAAAACTAATGATGTAATGTATGGTGATTAACAGAACATAGTAATAAAAAAAAGCACAATTATTTTACATAGCCCTGAGACAATTAAACTCTGCCACACTATCAATTGTAAAATGCACCTCAACTTCAGAAATGTTCAATGGGAATATGCATGACTTACACTCAATGAAACATGGTGTATTCATGCATTTAACATTTAACACTAGGAGGTAGGTGCCAGACAGTCTCTCTCCAGAGTTCAAGCTCATAACCACTACACTCTTCTCTCTATAGATATGGAAAGCCAAAAAAAGTTTCGGAAAAATCTACTTTTATTTTATCCATTTTTTTATTGAGGTATATCAGATAAATTATTTTAAATATTTCTCCATTTGATGGGTTCAAAGTTTTTCCTGCCTGAACTAATCCTTTAATGTCTGGACAAATACCCAGAAGGCAGTTGAATAACCCAGAAGTGCCCAGCAGTTCCATGGGCCAGGTGCAGGCTAATGGGGAGCCAATGTGTATGTGCACACATGGATGCTTCTTCTTTTTTAAGATTTTATTTATTTACTTGAGAGAGAGAGAGGACAAGCTGGAGAGAGCACAAGTGGGGTGGGGGTGGAGGGGCACCGGGAGAGGGATAAGCAGTCTTCCAGAGGAGGGGGGCTGGATCGCAGGAACCCGGCGTCATGACCTGAACCGAAGGATGCGTAACTGACTGAGCCACCCAGGCGCCCCATGGATGCTGCTTCTCTGAGAACAGAAGTTGTCTAATTATTACTTTTAGACATCATTCAAAGTTTAGCTTTGCTAGAAAGAAGACAGCTCTGCCTCCAATCTAGGTGAGCATGACTCAGTCTCCTGCTGGTGTGGGTGTCAACAGCCCTTTTGACTCAGCGGCCTTCCGCCGCTCACTGGAGTGGTGAGCCAGTCCTGCTTTCTTGGGTGTAGTCATCATTAGGAAAATAAATTGAGCATTCTAACCCGAAGAGGAGCTACTTCTCAGCCTCCTCACCGCTCCTAGTGATCCGAAAGAGGTTAACTTCCTTATTATTTGTCAATTTTGTACAAGTGCTAGATGATCCACAGAGAGAAAAGCCAAAGACGTTGGCTAGAAATTATTGTGCTAGTTTGTGAGCCACTGTTTCAACATGTCTCATCGTGAAGTGGGATTTTCCACTGTACGCATTGTCTTTCTAGAACTTCTTCCCAGATTAGCCTTCTCGCCCCTCATAGCACATCACACTTCCCCCACTGTCTTGTAATTGCTTATCTGTCTTCCCTGCCTATTTAAGTTCTGTTGTGCGAAGGCCAGTGCGTGTCAGTCTTGCATTGGAATGAAGTCCACGTTCCAGAAAGTTCCCAGCGGTGCCTTCTCTGGTCTGAGGCAGAGCAGGTACCCAGGAGCCTTCTGCTTTCTATCCTGATTACCTGTGCAGCCCTTCGAGGTGCTAGCCTGAGCGCCACGAGAGCAAGTACCAGGTCTGACTTTGATCTAGTCACAATGGCTGGCTCATGGTAGATGTTTTAAAAACATTTGAAAATGAATGAAGGACTAGAGTAATGAGAATCCAAATAAAGTTTCATGGAAGAAGCGTTTTTTTTCTTTCACTCAATCATTTACTCCCTCACTGTACTGAATCATTACCCTATGACAGGCACTATGTGAATTTCTAAGGGGGGAGATAACAGTTAGATACAGGGGATATATTGGACTTGGCAGGCATGATCAGATGGGGCCCTTAACCTCAGGTGGGGGAGGAGGGGGCAGGGCAAGCTTGTCAGGAAGGTGGGTGATTTGTGGAACTAATTTTAACCGGATCATTGGCGGGGGGCTAAATGAAAGGGGTGAAGGGACAGGAATGCATGAGTGGTGAGAAATCCAGGGGAGCAGAAGTAGTTTATGACGCAAAGTCTCAGGCACAAGAGAGAGCATTGTCATTTGAGGAACTGCAAAGAATCCAATACTACTTAGTGTTTAGGGGGTTGGTGGGAGACTAGAGCTGAGGAATCAGGAGGGCCAGATCTCAGTGGTCATGGGGTCAAGCAGGGAGTCAAGTGGCATCCTCAGGCAAGTCTCCACTTGAACAGCTCTTAAGAGTTGAGTGACATCATCAGATTTATTTTAGGAAGTCACTCCAGCTGGAGAATGGATTGGAGGGGATGAAGGGATAAAAATTGGGTGTGAGCCTCCGCTGGCTTGGTCTAATGTGGTGATGGGGGGGCGGGGGATGAATTGTCATCAGAGCACGGAGGTTGAAGTGTCTAGTTTGCCTCCTGATTTCAAACAAACTGGGGAAAAAAACCAACCAACTGGCAGAAGTATAAGTAGAATGTCATTTTATTCCACACCGGCCGTCACTTTTCCTCTTCAGGCCTTTGCTGAAGGCTATCTACTGATGTTCCACTGACGGGGTATGAGTGCAGAAGCCCAAGAGGATCTGGCTTGAAGTCCCCTCCCCTGTGAGAAGAGAGTCAGTGGAAAAGAGGGGCCAGAAGCGACCAAATGGGGAGAGAGCAGTGATCGGTGGATGCACTGGGCACCGCACATAAACACGCAGCTAGCTAACAAGGGCCATAGCCTGGAATGAGCCGGCAGCAAAATCTTTAGTTAGATCCAGGCACTACAACCCTGTAGTTTGTTCCAGACTCTTGGGGCGAGGACATGTGTAATTTACAAAAGTCAGCAGCTCAATCTTATAACAAAATTTTACCTTTGGAAGGAAAGCGAACAGACTGGAAGGGGTCAGTTTCTCAAAGTTCCATATTCCGTTTTTAATTATTCCTTTAATAGCATGCTTCTGTGATTAATGACAAGCTTTCCCACTAGGTTGTTGACTTCATGCCACGGGGGCCCTGTTCTGGCTTTACCCCTGTGCCCAACCTAGGCAAGCGTGAAGGCACTCCGGTGCGGTGAATGAAACAATGAATCAAATAAACACATTAACCGAGGATGCCCGCTGGTGTCCTTTCTTGGTTTTGGTTTTGTTTCTCAGCCTTGCGCCCAGTAAACCACAGCAGGGCTCTCCTGTCTGCCTGGTTAGTAACTTCCTATAACAGGATTTCTCTGTTTGAGGCTCGGGGCTTCTGATCCGCTAACAGGGCATCAAAGCTTTATACGTGTGCGCCTGGTGGAGCCTTCCAGTTTCCACTGGATTTCAGAGGCGGGTCTCTGCCCACTCGCCGCAAAGAGCCACAGTTCCGCGCACATCTCCCGCCGCCCCTCGGCATCCCTGACGGCTCCCGGAGCGCGCTGGCTCCAGAGGCTTCCGGGCGCCCCGCCCAGGGGACCGTCCCTTCCCAGCCCCTCGGTCAGACCCACCCGACTCGGGCCTCCCACTCTTGGGGCGCGTCCCCGCGGCCTGCAGAGGCGAGGCGGCGCGGCGACGGGCGGGGGGTGGGGGAGCCGGAGACGCCGCCGCACCCCCGAGCCCCCGGCCCCCGGCCGACGCGGCCATCTTCGGCGCGGGCGGGTGGGAGGGAGGGAGGCGCGGCCTCGGGCCTCGGGCCCGCCCCCGCCGCCGGGCCGCCCAGCCCCGCCCCGCCGAGCGCTCACCCCGCCGCGCGCCCACCCCTCCGCGCGCTCATCCCGCCGCGCCGCGCCCGGGTCCCGACTTCCCCTCCCGCCCGGCCCGCAGAGCCCGCGCCCACCCCCATCCCCCCACCCCCATACCCCCACCCCGCCCGAGCCGCCGCTCGGCCCGCCGCACCCGCAGAGGCCGCCATGCGGCCCGCGCGCTGCCTCGCGCTGGGCAGCCTCCTCGCCCTGGCCGGGCTGCTGGAAGGCCGGCTCGTGGGCGAGGAGGAAGCCGGCTTCGGCGAGTGCGACCGGTTCTTCTACGCCGGAACCCCGCCTGCGGGGCTGGCGGCCGAGGCCCACGTGAAGGTCTGTCAGCGCTTCGAGGGCGCCGAGCGTTTCGCCACCCTGTACAGCCGCCGGGACCGCATCCCCGTGTACTCGGCGTTCCGCGCCGCGCGCCCCGCGGCCGCCGGCGCCCAGCCCCGCTGGCTGGTGGAGCCGCAGGTGAGCGAGCTGAGCCCGAGCCCGGGCGCGGGGCTGGCCCCCGGGGGCGGGGAAAGGCAGCCCCCGCGCCTTCTGGGCCAGGTCAGGAACCCCGGGTTTCCGAGCCACCCCGCCGCACCCCTGGCTAAGCCGCAGCCAGGGCTTGGCGATCCGCGAGCCTCCGCTTAAGCCGCGGGAGCCCCGCGGTCCCCAGTGGGAGGTGGTTCTCCCCTACATTTCGGGGTAGACGTCTGCGGTGTCTCATTCATTTCCTGACCGGTGAGGAGCGTGAGATGGACAGTTCAGATCAGCGGAAAGCCTAGGCTGGGAGCCCACAGGCCTTGGCGCAGGTCGTTGCCATAGTTGTTTGGGCCCCCCCGGGTAGGTGGGGGGGCGTTTTCGTGCCCATTTTGCAGAAGGGGCGATCAAGGCCCAGGGAGTGAAGAGACTTGTGGAAGTCTGCCCAGCTGGTAAGTTGGGGCAGGTGTTTTGGCTTAGAGGTTCACTGCCCTTTCTACTTACGGAAAAGCTGCTCTTCTGCAGAGGCCACCTGAGCCTGAAAACCCCTTGTGCACAGGACATGGAGTAAATTCGACCTGAAGTTCTGTTGAGTTAGGACAATCAAGGTACATAGTTTTAGAAATGCCATGGATAGTTAGAAATAGTAGGGAAACTGACTATCTCCAGCTAGTGGGAAGGGCAAACTAGTTTTACCCGACTCTTCATATCTGTATTATCAGACCACTTGGAAACCATGTCGTGAGTGTTTTGTACTGGCTGGCGAGGGTGACCAAACACTGCGGAAGGTCCCCACAGGCCCTGCTGAACCTGCCTTAACGCATCCTGCCCCACCTCTGCGTAGCTGGCCTCCTCTCTGCAGACCCAGCCAGGCTCCCCTTGGGTGTGTTCTCCGCCTCTCACCCGCCTCCTCCCACCGTCCGTACCTGTCCCAGCCCTCAAGACCACCTTGGCAGGGGGCAGAGCTACTCACTGAGCCCACCCACTCCTGATGGCCAAAGCTGGCTAAAACCGTATGGGTGAACAGACTGTGGCTTTCAGGTGCTTCATTCCGAGCCCTGGGTTGTAATCCCTGTATGTCATCCAGGTATTTCTAGCTCTGAGAGCTTGGCTGGGACTCACGTCATCTTGCACCTCAGTCTTCTCTTCCTGTCCGCGTCCAATCCATAGCTGTCTCCTTGATGTCAGGACCTAGGAGATCAGGCATGTGTGAAAAAGCCTTTGTAAACTGTACACATGTAAGACATATATTAATCTACAATTAGTTTGTCCCCAGCTGCACCCCTCAAGCTCTCTGCGTATCCCGCAATTCATTATACATCACAATTGTGGGCCTGTCAAGAAACAGATGACCTAGGCCTTTCTCCTTGAGGATCTTCTGGACGGCTCAAGGAGACAGAACATACAAGTGAGGAAGACACAGGAATGCGTGCTAAATTTCCACTGAATTCAGAGCACATTTAGTAATCACCTGCTGGGTGCCAGGCACATAGGGAACCAGGAGAAGAGAGGGTAGCTCTTGGACTCCAAGGCTTCCTGGTGTGCAGGTGAAGAAGCCTGCCGGGTGGAGAGGAGCAAAACAACTGATTAGAGCCAAGCAATGTGGGTTCGAGAATGTTTTTACTGACGAGCTGTAAACTTGGGCAGGCTATCCTGGAGCTAATAACAGGGTGGCCTTGAGGATTAAATGAGTTACTATATAAAGTTCTCTGAGAGATGCCTGGCACATAAGTCCTACCTATTATTAGGACATAAGCAAAGCCTATACTTTCATAAAGGTAAACAAAGTCCTATTAGATTTAATCTCTCTTGGAGGTGAGAGGGGAAAGCCTTGGGGTCAGGGTGACATTTGTGTTGTGCCTGGAGGCGGAAGCAGAGAGTTCAGAAGAGAGACAAAGAGGAGGAGGACATTCCAAGCCTCCTGATGTTTTGGAGGGAACACCAAAAGTGAGAAATGCACATTCAGGGATTAGTGCGTGGGGAGTGGTTGGAGCTCCTGAACTAGTAGAAGTATGTAGGTGACAGTCTGCTCAAGTGTTGCGAACAGAGGGGGATAACGGAAGGGAGAGGGCAGGTATGAAGGAATAATCAAGGAAGGCTTCGTGAGGCAGAGCCATTGATGCAGTTACAGAAGGAGTCACAAAGGAGCAAGTTTTGGGGGTAGAATCAAGTTACAGAGGCACAGGAGACCCTGGACCCCTGGGGGCAGGAAATGAGGAATGGCACTGGGGAGGTAAAAGAGGATGGAGAGGGAGGGGGGACATTGTTCCAAATGGCAGCTTGAGAGGGGAGATGAACAGTGGTTTAGAAAAGGACAGGAGGCCATTGAGTTCCCAGCTGGGGAGGTCAGAATGGTGGCAGTGGCTGATGCTTTTCCCCGCACGATGGGCTCATGTCCGCCTCCTTCCTACCCCAGCCTCAGTCAGGAGCCAGAGGATATCAGGAAGGAGGGGTGGAAGGAGACAGGGAGGAAAAGCTGCAAGATGAGATGCAGGCGGGCTCTGGAGCACACTGCAGCAAACCTGACCGCCCCCCCTCCCCTGCAGCCTGCATCCCAAGGCCTGCCTCCCAGCCAAGGTCCCCACTCAGGGCTAACTGTGGACTTCTTCAGAGCACTTTGTAATGCTGAGCTGCCTTGTGCCCACATCACCTTTTTTTGAAGTCAGCTTTACCAAGAGGCCCAGCAGACAGGGAAGGAAGAGGCGGGAGGCCAAAGGAGCTCAGTGCTTGCTTTGAACGATGAGTCAGGCAGGGCTGTGCTGGCCCTGGGGGCTCCCTCAGCCCAGTTCAGCAGCTTTCACAGCTGTCCTGCAGGTTCCCTTGGGAAAAAACACCAAAATTGAAGATCACAGAAACTTAGTCACTCTTGAGCTTAAAACCTCTAGGTGTTGGCTGCCCAACACCTACCGGACCAAGTTTATCCTGCAGGATGCAGTTTAACAAGGCTCTCCACGTCCTGGCTCCTGTCTCCAGCTCCAGCCTTGGTTCTCACTCCTCCACGCCCTCACATTTTATGTTCTAGCATTATCCCGCTGCCAGGCATGCCTCTCAGAAACTGTACTGTTTGTCACTTCTGCTTCTGTCCTCATGCTCAGTCCTTTTGCCCCGAATCCCCTTTCTGTACTGCCCCATCTTGCCCCTCACTTCTTCCCCTCCTCCATCCTTTAAGCCTGCCGAGGTACCATCTCTTCTAGAAAGAACTGCGCACCTGATTTAGCTCCATGGCTCAGTACTCTGATAATTTCTTTCTTTTTTGTACTCCCCTCATTGTTTGTTTTTTTTAGATTTATTTATTTGTCAGAGAGAGAGAGGGAGAGAGAATATGAACAGGGGGAGTGGCAGGCAGAGGGAGAAGCAGGCTCCCCACTGAGCAGGGAGCCCAATGTGGGGCTCGATCCCAGGACCCCGGGATCATCACCAGAGCCGAAGGCAGATGCTCAACCGACTGAGCCCCCCAGGCGTCCCTGCCCACATTGTTTTATAATTACCTGCTTGTGTGTCGGTCTCCTCAGTGTGACCCTGAGAGGTGAACGCTGCACCTCACTCATCATGCTTATGTCACTAGTTCTGGGGACACAGAGAGTCTCTCAACAAGGGTTGAATAAAATAATTTGCTGTTGAGCTAGGTCAGGCAGCAGCGGGTGCGATGCTCTGCTTGAGCTTTCCTGCTGGGACATATACTGCTTCAGAGGCTTGCCCCATAGCTGGCCAGCAGCCGCTCATACAATCATGTTCCATATGCAGAGCCGGAACTTTCTTCTAAGTCCACCCCATTAGTCCCAGCTCTGGCCTTTGGAATGACCCCAAATGATTTGGATCTCTTCTCTGGACAATAGCTCTTTGGTGTCAGACACAGGATCCCATGTCCACCCACACTGGAAGAATTTAAATGGAATCTTCTGAGGGACAGAAGGAGAACTCTGGAGGAAGCAGAGAACAGCGGGCTGTTGTAGGTTTTATGTGGAATGTGGTCACCTTTAAATTGAGAATGGGGGGTGCCTGGGTGGCTCAGTTGGTTAAATGTCTGCCTTTGGCTTAGGTCATGATCCCGGGGTCCTGGGATCAAGTCCTACATCAGGCTCCTTGCTCAGCGGGGAGCCTGCTTCTCCCGCTCCCCTTGCCCTCCCCCCTGCTCATGCTCTCTCTCTCTCTGTCAAATAGATAAATAAATAAAATCTTAATAAATAAGTAAATAAATAAATAGAGAATGGGGAAAAGGCAAAAAAGGTGAGAAAATGTTCCCCCATTAGCATGGTGGAGATGCTTTAGAAGGTTTCTAGTCAAGACTTCAGAGACCTGAGAACTGGGTTCTGGTTTAGTACAGGGAGCCTCAAACCTTTTAGTCTCTCAATTCCTTTCCATTTAATGGAAGAATTTTTGAGTGAAGTCTAAGTGATGCGTTACCAAAGTGCATTGTCAGTTCATGCTGGAGGCCATCATAGAAGACTCTACCATTTTATAAAGATGAATGCTGAACGGATCTGGCTTCGTATTCAGCTTACACTTCTTTAATCTTACAAAAATACTCTGAGGTAGATGTCATTGTCTTCACTGTAGAGATGAGGAAATGGGCTCAGAGGGGTTAAGTGATGTGCCCAGGGTCACACAGCTTGGATTTGAACTCATGACTATTTGCTCTTAGTCCAGTGCTCTTTGAATATATCATGGAGATTCTTTGACTTCATAGGGAATCCACTGCATTAATGGCCATAGGTTTTTAATTCTCATCTTTTATATGGGGATCTTAATTTCTACTTCATTTCTCGTTCCAATAGTTAGTAGGGCAAGTGGGAGCACAAATTTGGCCACATAAATGTTGCTTAGGTGCCAGTGGCTCTGGAATGAAGGGTAGATTCTGGTTAACTACAAAAGCATTGTCCTAAAGCGCCCATGAGGCCCTATTTCAAATCCTAGTCAATGCCTGTGAACAGTGATCACAAGTTAGAACCTTGATTAAGTTCTGGATCTTTAATTTCTATCAGTGGCTTCTCGCCTACACACACCCTGAAACTGTTAGACAGGCCTTTATTCTAACATCAGTCCCTTTGTCATTGTGTCAGAGAACAGATACATCGAAGACATCATACACCTAAATCCCTGTGCAGCAAACAGGACAATTCTGATACATACTTTCTAGTTAGGAGACTTGAATTCAGACCTCCTGCTCTGCTGCTTATAGGCTGTGGTGACCTTAAATTCTTCCAGTCCTGTTTTTCTCATCTGTTCATTAGAGGCAACAACAGTATTTAATTTCATGTAGTGGTTGTGACAAATGACCAAAGTAACACACATAAACCTGTAGCATGGTACCTGGAATCTGGTAAGGTCTTAGGAAATATTAATGTGTCTACTAAGGTCTTACTCTAATAGGTATTAGTACTTTTTTTTTTTTTTTTTAGAGAGAGAGAGTGCGGGGGGTGGGGGCAGAGGGAGAGAGAAAATCCCAAGCAGGCTTCATGCAGTGTAGAGCCTGACTTGGGACTCGATCTCATGACCCCGAGATTACGACCTGAGCTGAAATCAAGAGTTGGACGCTTAACTGACTGAGCCACCCAGGTGCCCTGGTGTTATTACATTAAACAAATATATATAAGTTGTACACCCACCATAGGCCTTGAACTCACAACCCTGAGATCAAGAGTCGCGTGCTCTGCTGACTGAGTCAGCCCCCCTGTTTTATTACCTTTAAAATTTTTTTTTAAATTTTTTTAAGTAAGCTCTGTGCCCAATGTGGGGCCTGAACCCATGACCCCGAGATCAAGAGTCACATAATATAATAGGTGTAAGACATACACAAATACACACAAATGGAATGTTGGATTAGACAGGTGACTCTTACAATTCTACAGCTCTCTTAAAATGTAAACCATCTGTGTATCTTCTCAAACACTAGGCATATATTTCATATCATACAACAGGTGCTTAGAAAGAGCTTTGGTGAGAGACTGAATGGATAGATGGATGAATGGATGGATTTAGGTGATTGAAAGAACAAAGATAAAATTGGTGCCAGAGATACCTCCACCCTCCTTGTCCTGAGTCACCAAGAGGTGTGTTGTCACAAAACAAATAGTGAGCAATGGCACTGCAATCTATGGCGCTGAGTCTGGGTAAGTCTGGGAAGCGGCTGACTCAAAGGGACGATTCCAAAATCAATCACTCACAATTTCTTCCTCACTGGGGTGCACATAGCAAAAACAGAAGTCACTTAGGCTCTCTTTCCTTGCATTTTTCTCCTCTTCTAGGTTTTTCTTCCTCTTTGAATTCAGTGTTTCTGTTTGATTTGTGGTCGTTCTCAGGAGCAAGTTAAGGGACTTGCCCTACATTGGCAGAACATTTTAGGGCCCTTTCGTTCTGAAACAGTTCAGGGGTGACATCGCTGTACACGATTCTTTCAGTTCAGACTGAAATTTGGACAGTCCAGGGAAGGAGATGTCATTTACTGATTCCCTCACTATGGACAAGGGTCTTCACAAATTAACCCATTCATATAACTAGATATTGTGATCCATGTTTTATAGTTTAAGAAACTGAGCTTCAGACTGGTGAAGCCACTTACCCATGGTCACACAGCTGCTAGATGCAGAGCCTGGATTGGAAGTTATGGCTGCCCGATTCCCAAGCTCTTACTCTCCTTTCTACTCGAGTGTGAGGTCTTCCAGTGACAGTGTTCGTATTTTCTCTCCAGATTCCAAATTGACTGACTAGGGTTGTTAGTTTATTTTTATTTTACTGAATTCATCTAGTTCTTTGGATGATTTGTGGCTTTGCTTTGGAATGGGCCATTCTGAAAATCTCGGCTTCAGATTATTCTTAGCTCAGTTATGAGCTCATGGTGATTCAGTGGAGCTTTCCCTGAATAAAGATTTTATTCTTTGGATTTCAGATTTCTCTTCCTTTTAAACTGTCAGTGAAACTTTTAACAAGTAAGAATATGAGAAAATAAATCCTCCCATTCGCCAGTAGCTTTTGCTTCCTGTGATCTGGTCTTTCTCCTAGAATTACCGTTCATTCAAGAGTATGGTCCCCCTTCAAGTTGTATATCATGTCTCCAGAGTGGCCACGTAACCTGTCGGCCCCATGGAACGTGGCATCTGTGGCAGCCATAATTTGTTGCCTGTTGATATATCTAGTTAGCCACTGAAAGGAAGGAGAAATAGAAAAGAAACTGACTCATGGCGTGGACCAAAAATAGAAGCACCATTAGTATTCCAGTCATGCCTCTACTGACCCAGTGCCGGACAGTGTGGCTCCATCCAAAGAGGTCAGGCTGAGGACATCCTATACTTTGAATCAAGATGAAAAATATGGGTACATTTCATTTTGCAGAGTAAACAGGTGGCTGAAATAGTGTTTGAAGATAAAAGTTAAATTACATGTTCCAGTCGACTTGTACCTTAATTTTAGGGATGATTGGTTTTGAGTTTTGATTGAGTTTCAGTTGGCAGGAACGCCTAATGCTTTAATAAGGCCCTGGGTCCTCTATCAATGAATTCCCCAAGTCAACAAATATTTACTGGAGCATCTGCTGTGTATCAGGCACTGTTCTAGGCCCTGGGAATGGAGCAGTGAATCAAACAGACAAAAATACCTTCTCTCGTGGAGCTTACTATCTAACAGAGGACACAGGCGATAAAATAAATAAATAAAAAACATAACATGTTAAATAGTGAAAGTGCTAAGAAGAAAAGTAAAGCAAGGCAGGAGGATATGAGCTATCAGGGAAAAGGTGAAGTTTTCAAAGGGTTTTCAGGGAAGGTATCACTGTGGAGGTGACTTTGTGTACAAACCTGAAGGAAGGGACAAAGCCAGTCATGCAGGTATCTGGGGGAAGGATGTTCCAGGCAGAGAGAACAGTAAGTGCAAAGGCCCTGAGGCAGGAGTGTTCCTCATGTTTGAGGAAGAGGCCAATGTGGCACAAGAAGGATTAATGAGGAGAGAGGCAGGAGATGAGGTCAGAGAGGTGGGGTGGGAGATAGCAGACCATGTAGGGCTTCTGGGCTGTTTGTAAGGGATTTGGCTTTTACTCCATGTGGGACGGGATGCCACTCTGCCGACTTTGGGGGGTGGGGTTTGATGTGTTCTGACTTACATTTTAATAGGATCACTTTGGCCGCTGCGTTGAGAACAGACCATGTGGGTTCAAAGGCAGAAGCAGAGAGGCCAGATGGGAGCTTTCAATATCTGGCAAGAGGCGGTGGAGGCTTGGACCACTGGGGGTGGCGGTCTAGTTCTGGGTATAATTTGAAGGGAGAGCCAAGAATGAGAGAACGGGAGGAGTGGCAGACAACCCCAGGGACTTTGGCCAGAACAACTGGAAGAATGGGGTTGCCGTGAATAAGACGAGGATCCCGGAGAAGGAGTGTTAGACGTGCTAAGTACGAGATGCCTCTCGGTGTTCTGCGGAGCTTCAGGTAGGGCTGAAGGATGGTGCTCACTCATGCTTACTTACCACCCTGGGTGCTCTTCCAGGCCTGATTCACGTGTGAGCTCATGTAATCCTCAGGGCAGCCATAGGAAATAGGGCTGTCATTATCCTCCTTGGACAGAGGAGGCTCCTGAGGCACAGAGAGGGTGGGTTACTCTTCCATGCTCACACAGCTAGGAAGCGTGGGACTGGGGCTCTCTGACATCAGAGAGCCCATGGAGTTGCCTCTCTTAGCAAACCTGTTAACGTACGGGGGAGTTCCTATTTCCCTCTCCTGAGTGAAGCTCCTCTTTGCAAAGCTCACAGATTCCTTTATCAGGACTTCATAGACCAGAGCATGTTCCCAGCCCCACGGCCGTGTGCCGATGACCGTGGACGCTCACGGCCTCCAGGTGCACACTCGTGCTGAAACCACGGCAGGTTACCGGAGCCGTAAGCGCTGTGCTGGGCGGAGGGTGCTGTTGGCTCCCTTTTGCAGTTGTGCTCTGTTCTGATCCGTCGATCCATCGTGAGCACTGCCCATGGCCATTATGCAGACAGACATTCTCCATAGGGTTGGTGGGGGGGGGGGCGATCATCTAAAAACTCTGTCTGGCAACAAGTATTGTCCCTTGCGTCTCAGTGAGTGTGGCCAGCATAAGGGAGGGCTCTTGCATCTGTGGGGGTGTGGAGCTGTTGCTGCTGGAAGTGGGCTGGGTGCCATGCATGAGCCTGAGGAGAGCCCAGCTCCTGACCAGGTGCCAGCTGCCCCGGGGCGGGGGGGGCGGTGCAAGCAAAGCACACCCTCCAGAGCCCCACCTCTGGAACAGAGAGGGAGGACCCACTCATCCATCCTTCAGCCTAGAGAGCTCAAGAGTCCCTCCAATGCCCCCAGCCTGGTTCCCCAGAGTAGGAAAGGCAGCTGAACCCAGCACATTCTGAAACTTCATACCCCGGTAATGTCATACACCCTGCTTTGGGACCAGGAGAGGACCTTCTCTCCAACTCAGCACACCCCACGTCCTTGAAAGGACAGAAATTCCTTTTTCCTTTATGGCTGTTAGTAAACTGACATCCTCTCCCCAGTGCGCATTCTTACCTTTGCCCTTATGTCCTAGGTAACCTGGCATTCACCCAGCTTGGTAAATGAGCCTTCCCGCTGTGTCTGGGAGATGGTAGCATTGGTTTCAGGAAGTCCCCTTATCATCATTTTAATATTTATAACTGAGGGAAGAAGTCGACCCATATCACATCAGTGTTTTGAGTGAATTGACCAGGACACATGACTGAACAGGGCCACATAAGGAAATGGCCACCGTTGATGTTTCTGAAAGACTGGTCATCCACCATAGTCTCAGGATGCACGGAAGCCTGGGGAAGGGAAAGGCGAGCTTACGAACCACCATCAGTCTCCTGTCATTCTGGAGTATCTCTAGTGTAATCTGGAACCATGGTACCCATGATGACAGATGCCTCCTTCATGGCCAAGGGCACCGTTCGGGATGGTTGATGAACTTGCTCTTGCACTTTCTTCATTGGACAGACCTCCCCGCTGTGATCCTGGCCATCTGCATGCAGAGGTCCAAGCTCCCTTCATCTTCCTCTAGGCCTCTGCAAACAGCTTCCTCCCTGGTTAATTCCTCCTACCCACATCTCTAAACTTACTCCCCTTGGAAGCCAGAGAAATCCTCTCAGATCATCAATCCCGTCGTGCCTCCAACAGCCTCCCTGGAAAGCCTCCAGGGCTCCCCATTTCTCTTCCTATAAAGATGAGTCCTTATCGTGATGTCCAGAGTCCTGCATGTGCATCTCCCACTCCCCACCCAGCCTTATCCTGGGGCCACACACATTGCGAGTCCTTTACCTCCAGCCACTTCGGCTCATTTCTATGAGGGTGGTGCCGCTGTTTTCCTAATTCCCATCAAAGGACCTATGTACCTGCTGTTTTGTTTTGCATTTTGTCTTCCACGATATTCCAGAATAGGGCAACTGCCCAGAATACTCTCTAGTAGCACCAGACCTCACCTTTGCTAGTGTGTCACAGTTACACATGTATTTGTGTAACTGAGTGCCACCCAGTGAGACTTGAAGTTCCACGAGGGAAGGTGCAGGGCTCTCGTTGTTCACTGTCTGAGCCTCAGTCTCTAACACAAGGACCAGCACACTTTTTCTGTATATGGCCAAATAGGAAGTATTTTAGGCTTTGTTGGCCATAAAGTCTCTGACACAACTATTCAACTGGGCTGTTTTCACACAAAAACAGCCCCAGAGAATAATACATAAATGAATGAACGTGAACGTGGCTGTGTTCCAAGGGAACTTTATTTATGAAAAGCAGTGGTCGGTCAGATTTAGTTTCACAGGCTGTAGCTTGCCAGCCCCTGGTCTTGCTTCAGGCCAGCATTTCATAAGTGATGAAGAAATGTTGCTCAGTGTGGAGCACTTAGCAAATATGGACTGAACAGCAACAGTGAAATTTGAAACGTGGGCAATCCTAGTCCTGTTGCAGCCCAGCAGTCCTAGATTTAGACCTGCAGACAATTTTCAACTAACCCTTTTAATGTATAGTAATGGCCATCATTTATAATACTAAGGGTTTTTAGAATTAGAAAAGTAATATATGCTTATGGTAAAAGTATTTTTTGAGCATTTTAGAAGTCTATAAAGAAAAGGATCTCATTTCTCACAGACAGCTAACCTTTACAGTTTGTGTATGTGTATGTGCTAACATTCCAGAAATTTCTTTTTTTTTAAGATTTTATTTATTTATTTGACAGAGAGAGACAGTGAGAGCAGGAACACAAGCAGGGGGAGTGGGAGAGGCGGGCTTCCTGCCTAGCAGGGAGCCCGATGTGGGACTTGATCCCAGGACCCTGGGATCATGGCCTGAGCCGAAGGCAGACGCTTAACGACTGAGCCACCCAGGCGCCCCAACATTCCAGAAATTTCTATTCACATAGAGACACATATAGGCTCTCAGACCCTTGATTCTAGTCAACAAGGTTCAACACTCTTTTGGATCCCCAAGCCACAGCTAACCATACCCATGGAGTGGGAAAGCGAAGGGGCTCTTGATGAGTGAATTTGCACATGAATAGAAATAATTTATTTAATTTAGAAATGGAAGGCCTGGGCACCTGGGTGGCTCAGTCGGTTAAGCATCTGCCTTCGGCTCAGGTCATGATCCTGGAGCCCCATGTGTGGCTCTCTGCACAGCGGGGAGTATGCTTCTCCCTGTGCCCCTTGCTCTGCTCTTGCTCTCTCTCTCTCAAATCAATAAATAAAATCTTTAAAAAAAAAAAAAAGAAAAGAAAAGACAGAATGCTTGGGGCCCTCACATGCAAAGTCTACTTCATCATATTTATTCAAGTCAGTGTCTAGATAACTCATGGGTGGCCTGAAATAATCTTACCTTCTTGCCCCTTCCTGTGTTCCTGGGCAGTGGTGATCCTTGTCCTCTTATGGGGGACTCACTGGCCTGCCCAATGTGAGGAAGCCAGTCAGTGGCAGAGCTGACCAGTCCCCTCATTTCTAATCTGGTTCTGTTCCTAAGCCCTGCTGCCATATAGTCTCACATTTAGAAGAACTTGAAGATTAGCGACATTCAGGGTGCCTGGGTGGCTCAGTCCGTTAAGCGTCTGCCTTCGGCTTGGGTCATGGTCCCAGGGTCTTGGGATCGAGCCCCGCATTGAGCTCCTGCTCAGCGGGGAGTCTGCTTCTCCCTCTCCCTCTGCTTGCCGCTCCCTCTGCTTGTGCTCTCTCCCTCTGTCTCTCTCTGTCAAATAAATAAGTAAAATCTTAAAAAAAAAAAAAACCAAAAAACGACATTCATAAAACCCAGGAGAAAAGTTTGAGCAAATGGAAATGATTTTGCCTGAGGGCAGAATTTACTAGCCTCAAATCATATTTATTACACAACATTGAAAGTACATGCTGTCTTTTTTGTGCTGAAGACACAGGGTAAGATTTAATAGTTCGAGGAGGGTTTAGGTTGGAAGCAAATAAGCCATTTCCCAATAGCGAGAGTTACTATGCTGTGGGAAAGGGTTTAGGGGCTGTCAGGTCCCCTTCTCTAATGATCTTCAAAATGAAGGGTAAATTTGTCAGTTGGCTTCAGAGGAAGGCTATTTCTTATAGCTCTCAGTTTGTGTGGAGACAGGCTTTGAGCCTTTCCCAGTTTTCCAATGAGGGCGACTCCGTAATTGGGTTGACAGTGGTTATATTGCTCACGGACCAGGCGCAGTACTGTTTTTTTTGTTTTGTTTTTTTGTTTTTGCTGCTGTCAGTACTGGGTCCCATTCTGTGCCTCCGTTCTTGCCACAGGCCAGCCCCTGAGTATTTCCTCCCATTTACGTACGTAATAAATGTGATCACAATCAACCAGAGGCCAGGGTGTATCATAAATTTGTTCTCTGTCGGTGAATTGGGGTTTAAGAGGTAGGTGTGGGATTATAGGGGTTTGCAGTGATTGAAACAAGTCCATCCTGTTCATTATCTGCTCATTTACTTATTATTCCTGGTCAGTGGGTCTAGAGTTTCAGCATTGCAAAGAAGGAGGGGTGGAGGAGTTGACATCCAGTTGTTGATGGACACTGTGATCGGTGTTGCCATTCTCATCCACATCAAAACCGTTTATTGAGTTCTCAGCGCCAAGCCAAGAAATAGGAGTCTCAGACCTGGCCCTGGAACAAGACCCAGTCCCTTCCCGCAGGTGTCTTGTTACCTAAGGCAGGAAGGCAGATCGTGACCGTGACTGAATTCTCTCCTACTAGACTGTTAGGCCCGAAGGGGCAAGGACTGAGCGAGCACACAGAGTGGTTGAGAAGGTGAGTCTTGTAGAGGGACAAAATTGGGTTGAGTCCTAACTCTGTCATTTACCAACTGTGTGACCTTGGAGATGTTACTGAATTTCGTGGAGCTCAGTTCCCTCTCTGTGACATGGGGCTAAGAAATTGTCCCTATTCCACAGGGGAGTAAGGAAGACGGTGTCACACTGTATGCAGAAGGTCCCCTGCATTGTAACATGAGCACTCAATACGTGTATATTAAGCATGTGGGACGAACAAGTGCCCTTGGCTTCCCGACCATGCCTGCCTTGGAGACAACCAGGCTAAGGGTCCCCAGGCTCCTATGTTTGCCTCAGTATTATTGCTCAAATCGTTTCCTGGCCTGTGCTGAGGAAGTGCGAGGTCAGACTCTCCAGGTGGCCAAATGGGAGAAGACAGGTGAGGCCAAGCAGATGCAAAACCAGGTGCTTCGTCAGTGTTGTGCTCTCCTTTGGCAAAAAGAAGGGTCCTAATGCCAACTCTAAAGTCCTGTGTAATCCTGGATTTCTGTAATAAAACTGTTGAGCTGGTTACAAACAAAAACCCATACTCCTGCTCCATTGCTACTTTTCTTTTTTTCTTTTTTTAAAGATTTTATTTATTTATTTGACAGAGAAAGACACAGCGAGAGAGGGAACACAAGCAGGGGGAGTGGGAGAGGGAGAAGCAGGCTTCCCGCCGAGCAGGGAGCCCGATGCGGGACTCGATCCCAGGACCCTGGGACCGTGACCTGAGCCGAAGGCAGTCGCTTAACCAACTGAGCCACCCAGGTGCCCCTCCATTGCTACTTTTCTTATGACTGGCCTCAGCTTCTTCACAGAGTTCGGTGGCTTGTACACTGTCCTCCATGTTACTTTGCCCATTGATACATTCTTTGTTGGGGAACTCAGTAGAAATTCCTTCTCTCTGCTCCATGGGGTGCCCCTCCGGTCTGTTCCCAGACTTCTGGAACCAAGACAGCCTTATCTCTTCATTTGCTCCTGAAATTTAATCCAGGTGTCTGGAAGGTTCCATGCCTATAAGGTTCCTGCCCCAACTCCCACAGGGGACTTGCTTCAGGCTAGTTGGCGCATGAATCACACGCTTACCCAAGCTTATTCAGGTGAAGGGCAGGGCTGTTGTAACAGATCACTGGTAGATTCACAGACATAGGAACCGAGGTACACACAGGCCTCCAAGGAACCAGAGCTGGGAAACTTCTAGAAGCCAAATGGTCTCACTGTCTTCAGGGTCTTTATCCTACCCTCCTGATCTTTTAAGGGTTTTCCTGCTTTCCCATGGGTCAGCCTGGCTCCCAGCCCTAAACTGCACATGGCAGCCTTCACACTGATTGTTGGCAGTCTCTGAGTTTCTTGGATTGAAAACCCGGGAGAGAGCCATCTGACTGCTTGCTGGCCAGATGTGACTGGCAAGGAGGTGGGTAGGAGGGGATCGTGTGGTAAGAAGTGCTGCTCTTCCAGAGATAGTATCTGAAATAGTTAATTTAAAAATGGAAGTTAACTATAGCATACTGACCGACCAGGGCTGGTATGGCTGGGGGTGGTCTGGGAGAGTCCAGCCTGCGCAGCCATATTCGACTTCTCAAGGGACCTCCACTAGTCAGCAGAACTGGTTCTGTACCATCTCTGTGTGTAACTCAGGCCACGAAGGCCCCAAGGTGCAATTAATCTCCCAGGACTGGGTGAGTTCTGATCTCGGGAAAGCACTCACTGAAGGTTCTATCAACCAGGGTCCTGGCAGGAAACTGGATGGAACTCTCAAAGTAGCTTAACCAACAGAATTGAATGAAGAAATTATTTACAGAGAATTAAGAGAGTCAACGAGATATGGTAAAGCTGCTAGGGCCCAGCCATTTTTACAGGAAGCTGTCACCATCCCAAACTGTGGGATCAGGTGGGAGCCTGGTGGGAGCCATGATGGCAGAAAAACTCAGCCAGAGCTGGAAACGCAGCAGCCGGCTGGAGGGAGAGCAAAAGAATAAATACTCCGGTCGCTGTCTCCCCCACCTTCCCCCTGGCTGAGCCAGAGGGCACGAGAGCTCAGATGATATGGTCCCTAGAAGTCAGCCTCCTGGGGCACAGAGCAGGGTGGAGAAGAGTGGAGAATGGATCTGGGAGGCCAAAGGGGACCACCCAGCATGGGAGGCTGTGAGGCTGGGGCTGGGCCCGAGCACCCAGGTGGAAGGCAAGGAGCGGGGAGGAATGGTGGAGGCGCCGCCACCCCCACCCCTGAGGTCACAGGTGCAGAGGGAACCAGGGAAGCATTCACATGACATCCATGTAACTCACATGGTTGGGGACAGATTGGCCTATTTTGGTTGAATGTAAGGGAAGATTTGAATGAAGAGATTGGAGGAGTTTTGTGTGTTGGGGGGGGGACTTACAAATATGCCTGTTTGTCATTTACCCAGGAAATACAGGATTCTATCAAAGATGTTAGACTAGTGAGATACGCTCAAAAGAGTATACATAGCAAAAATGGACTTCTCATTCCATATATGAATAAGGCAGGAAATCCACATTTATACATGTTTATGATCAGAATACTAACTGGTCCGATAGGAGGCAGACTTAAATGGCCCTATAATCCTTTGTTCTCTCCCTTGGTGTTATCATCGGAGCTCTTGCAGTTTGTGGATAATGCTCTCACAAATCACAAGTATCATGTGAATCACTTAAGCCCGGCGGGGGCACTACCCAAAGGTGATTTAAACATTTGTTTTTAGGTGTGGGGTTCATGGAGCCCCCCACCCCGCATCAGCCTCACCTGGGATGGTGGTAAAAATGCACTTCTGAGCCCCACTCCACACCTACGGAATATAGCTCTGGGGTGATACACAAGAATCTGCATTTTTAACAAGGACCAGGGTGCTTCTAATATAAACTGAATTTTGAAAACTAATTTAAGGGGACATCACTAATTTCTGGTAGTGGCCATCTGGGCAGGAGTTAATTCCACCAGAGACTGATAGGATAAAAGAGAATCTGATAAAGATCTAGCCTAGTGGGTTTTCAATTTAGAGTCATCAGGAGAACTTTAAAAACATCCTGATTCCTAGCCCTCTCCCGACCCCAGAATTCCTATCTCATTGGTCCGGGGTGAGGCTTGGACATATTTTATTTAAAGCACCCAGGTGATTCTGACCTGCAGCCGGACCTGAGCACCGCTAATCTGGTCTGAACCCAGAAGGTGGAAAAAATTAGAAATGGAAATGTCTCAGCTTAACAGACTTTTCGGAATTCTGTACCACACAGTCACATGCTAAGAATAATTGCTCTGGAAAAGAAAGCAGAGTAGAGAGTGGAAAACAGGCTTCAGTGAGTAACGGGGAAGGAAACCAAGAAGAGCAGGGATGATGTAACCTGAGAAGGTACTGCACTTCTGGAAAGGTCTTAAAGGAGTCGGCACACTTCTATAGGCTCCCAGAAGGAGTTTGAAACTTGGCGCTTTGTACGAGAAGGAGCAACCAGAGGAGTCCTGTGGGGAGTTTGTCCCCGAGGCCACCGGCTGGCCTCCCCTCAGGCCTCCCCTCCCAGCAGGTATTGCTGTTCAGGGTTGGTGCATTTTTTAATCCCTCCCTTTTATTGACTTTTTTTTTTTTTTTTAATTTCCAAGACAAAGGAAAGTCTGAGATGGAATTGGAACAGCCTTGTATTCTTTCTTCTGCTCTGTCATCCTCTGACTTAGGAGAGAACCCTTCACCGGGTTGCCTTCACACCTCTGGGGTCGGGGGACCCATGCTGGGCACCTACAGGGTGCACAGCGGCCTGAGGTAGAAATGCCTGCTGCGCCCTGCCACAGGAAGGTGTGTGAGTGGTCCTGGGGGCCCAGAGGAAGGGTGATTCACGGGGAGGAAGGCCAAGAGGACCGGGAAGCCCGCCTGAGTGCTGAAGGGCTGGTCAGGAAGTGGAAAGCCCTGCATTTCTCCTTCAAAAAAAAAGAAAGAAAAGAAAAGAAAAAGAATTAAAATTAAAAAAAAAAATCCTGCTAAGTCTTCTAAAGCTGTTTCTATTCCCAAGAGGATAAAGAATATTTTGGATGCCAAACAGGGAGGTTTTTTTTTTTTTTCTCTCTTCAGTGGGTAGGTCGGAACTCTGTTTCTTCCTTTCCCCGAGAGCTGCAAGGCCTTATGGGTTATTCCTCCTCAAATACCCTTCATCTGCTCTCGTGGTCCCACCCGCCTCCCGCTCCTTTTCTGAAAGGCAGCACTTTCCTCAAGCTGGGTATTTTCCGTGGTGAGTGCATTCTCTCAGGATTCACCCAAGGCCTCAGGTCTAGTTTATTCTCCCGTGTGCGACTGTGGAGAGGGCCTGTTTGCGCCAGCCAGCTCCAGGTCTGATAAGATCATCTGATGTTCCAACTGTTCCCTGTAGGAGGGGCCCTCTGACTGTTCCATGATGGGTAGTGGGATGATAGCATCTTTTCAGTGTCTGTGTGTATGTGTGTGTGTGTGTGTGTGTGTGTGTCTGTCTGTCTGTCATAATTCAGGGCAGAAACAGAATTGGAACACCAACGGGTCAGCCCATTCGATGACTTAGCTCTCGTTGAAAATAAAACAACTCCCCAAACGAAATAGCCTCTTTGTCCCCAGTTAGGTAGGAGCCCACTAGGTCTCTCCTGATGATAGGATCGTATCTGAAGCAGCCCCGCAAGTGCCTATCTAGCCCCAGCTTCAGATTCTCCCGGGGGAGGAAACTCCACCCTTCCCGAATCATTGCAAAGTTTTATAACTGTTTTGATGATCCTCCTAGATGACCCCTGGTCCACGTCCCCTGAGCCTGTCCTGCTCCTCACCCGCACACACTCAGTCTCTTCATGAGCAGTGCCCGTAGCTGTCACCTACCACCGTTGGCCCCTGCCCACCTGGCCTCTGATGCCAAGGCCCCCCTGCCCTTTTCATCCTGTTTCTGAACCTGTTCTTGGAGTATGGGTCGTGGCTGTGGGTAAAATAAGTACAAAAACGACAATCCTGGCCTAAGCAGAGCTGGCCTGTCCCATTGATCCTGGCTGGCCTCTACGGAGCCTCCCTTTCTTTCCAGCATCTTTCCTTGCCTCTCTCCTGAATTCCCCGGCACAGTGACCTCCAGAGGCTTGCAGACCTTCCCTAGGCTCTGCCTCCATGTCCCCAATGATGGCAGAGAACTCACCAATCCCAACTCCCCACGGACCCTTTCCTCTTCCCCTGTGTTCTCAGCAGAGGTTCTCTCGTCCCGGCTGACTCCTCTCCACGTGCTCCCAGTAGCATTCCCTTTGCTGTCCCACCCCGCTGTGCCGTCAGTGCTCGTGATCACCAGCATACTAATCAGCCACCACCTACCTAGAACCTACCATATGCAGCATCTTCATCGTGTTTTAGGCAGGCGAAAGTATGAGGCGATCCCGGTGTCTGTGGAACTTGCAGTCTGTAAAAATATAAGAAGCAAATGCACAGGAGCCCAATCTCCACATGCAGACACCTCCATCTCCCCACCCCGATATCTCTTTCTGCTGGATCCATTGTGTGTGCTCTTTAAAACTAATCCTGGTGACTAGTTATGAGCGTCTCCCACCTTCCCCTCCTCCTCACCTGGCATCCCACCCCTCTGCAAAGCCTCTGTGCAGCTGTGTGTTCTGGAACATTCTGTGCCTGTGCACACTCTCAGGGCACACACATACTCTCCCTCTGCTGCCACTTTCTTGCCCCATGGCGCAGTCCCCCAACTGGTCTTGGAGGTCTTGGCTGGGACCCTCTGGTCTTCTGGCCCTGTGGGGTCATCTGTCTCGTCAAAATCCTTGTGCAGTCTTGATACTGGGAAGGAGGTTTAGGGGTCCCCCCTGTACCTGCCAGGCCTCTGAACTGCTACAGAGAAGGTGCTTGTGAACTCCCAGAGGAGTTGAGAAGAGATCGAGAGGAAGGAGGAAAGAAGGGGGCAGAGTACTGCTGCTGAGTGCTGAAGCTTCGTGTTCGAGTTCTGCAGACCATTGTCACTGTTGACAAATAGCTCCTCCTCCCCACTCAGTGACAAACTCCGCTGTGGCAAATCTGTGCCGGCTGCCTCAGGTCCCTAAGGTTTGCATGGACTTCGCAGCCCAGAAACGCTCAGGGACTGGGCCGGGGCTCAGTGGCACTATGCCCCTGAGATGCCTTCGAGCCCCAAAATACTCCTTGCACGCACAGAGACTCAGCAGCTCCACCCTCCCGATGCCCCTGGCCCTGGGCCGTGTGTGGGGGCTGGAAGACCATCTTTGCTGATCTCTGGGAGCCCTGCTTCTCGGCGAAGGGCCTGCTCATCTCCTGCCTTTACCTAAAGACTTCAACAAGCCGTCTGTGTCTGCAGTCCCCTCTTGCCCATATCCAGTCACTTTCACCATCAGCCTTCCTTCCCGAACCCTCAGTGGAAATCGCCTTTTGAAGTGTCACTAAGGATTCTCAAATCATCGAAGACTTTGGTCATTGTCTCTATCCTTCCCTTTCTTCTCTGCGGCGGGTGCCACGCTGTTGATCTTCTCTAGCCAAAGCTTTCTCCTCCCCTGACTTCTGATGTGACCCCAGGTGCCTGATTCTCCTGCGGCTCCGTGTCGCCCAGGTGTCTCTAGTCCTCCACCTGTCCTCCAGCATGGCCACCCTGGGGCTCTCGTGCTCCCTTCCTCACCCAGAGGCGCGGGGCTGGGACTTTGGAGTCTGAGAAGCTGGCTATAAACCTTGGCCCTGCCATATTACATATTGGGTGACCTTGTATCCGTTGCTTATGTGAGTTTTCACTTTCCTGTGCGTCAAATGAAGATAATCCCTCGCCCAGAGGGTTATGTGAAGAGTAAATGCAGCAGGGCAGTGCTTTCTGAATTGTAGTCCTTTGCAAACCTGCTTTACAATTTTTGCCATATCTGAGGTGATGGGGATCCTATTAGGATTTAAAAAGATGCTTTATGTAGAGCATTTTCCGTGGTGCCTGGTGCATAGTGAGCACTCACTGGTAGTGATAATTATCCCATGATGAGTTATCTGTATATCAGATCATTTATACTCTGCTTCCTGCTGTCCTTTCCAATTCAGCTTTTCACTTTTCCTTACTTCGAATCCTGTTTTCGGGGGCGCCTGGATGGCTCAGTCGGTTGAGTATCCGACTCTTGACTTCAGCTCAGGTTGTGATCTCAGGGTCGTGAGATCGAGCCCCATTTCAGGCTCCGTGCTCAGCAGGGAGTCTGCTGGAGATTCTCTCTTTCTCCCTGCCCTGTCCCCTCTCAAATAAATAAATAAGTCTTAAAAAGAGAGAGAGAAAGAATCCTCTTTTCACAGGCTGCTGGTCTCTGCCCCCATGCCTTGGTGTAGAAGTCTTGTTAAGCCTTACTGACCTTTCTGTGTCTCTACATTTATCGAAGTCTTGCACATCCTTCTAATCCCACCTCAGCTTCTGTCTTCTCCAAGAAGTGAGACATCATCCATGACTGCATTCATGGTGCCCTTCCTTCCTTTGAAATTCGTGTGCTCTTTTTCTTTATATCACTTATTCAGCATTTAGGGTAACCTGCATGGCACTGTTATCTTTCTCTTGGCTTCCTATTTAACTTTGTATCTGTGTCTTGTTTTCCCAAATAGATGGTTCATTTCTTCTTGTGAAGGCCTATTTTGAGGCACATAAAGCAATGATTAAGGACACCAGCCATGGGGCTGGACTTGCCATGTTTGTGTGGTGATGCCACCCCTCACTGTGACCTAGAAGAGGCTGCTTAATCTTGATGTGCCTCAGTGTCTTCATTTATCAAAAAAGGTGATAATACCATAATACCTAGTTTTTGGGTAAGCTTGAATGAGTGAAGACTTAGCATAGCCACTTACTGATTTAATACATGTGAAGTTCTCAGAAGAGTGCCCGGCATATGGTGCTCAAGAAATGTTGATGGGGGTGGTGGTTGTTACCAGTGCGAATGCTTCCTTCTACGGTACTGGTCACACGTAATATATGCTCAATAAATATTGTTGAATGGATGAGTATTTCCCCTATAGTCCTCCTTTGCAATTTTCTTCTTTTTTTTTTTAAGATTTTATTTATTTGAGAGAGAAAGAGAGCACGGGTGGGGTGAGGGGCAGAGGGAGAAGCAGACTCCCCGCCGAGCAAGGAGCCCGATGTGGGGCTCCATCTGGGGACTCCAGGATCATGACCTGAGCCGAAGGCGGACGCTTAACCCACTGAGCCACCCAGGCGCCGTCCTTTGCAATTTTCTATCAGTCTCTTTTTCTTACATGCATGTTGGCAGGAAAACTGAAAGTCTGCTTTCATTTAATTCCAAAACAAAAAGAAACCCCATGGGTTTAAATAGCTTTTACTGTCCGATATAGAGACCAACTCATTGAGAGAAACCATTTTTTTTCTTGGTACTGAATTAGAAAAGGAATTTGTTATAAGATTATTTATGGGGCAGGATGCTGGTGGAGGGAGAGAGTTCATTTTTCTAAAACCTACTTAGCATGTTGTGATTAGCAAAAAAATTTTCCATTAAACACAGGAACTGTATCAAATGACATGGGCTGCCCAGGGGGACCAGGTCAGCAGGGAGGGAGAGTACACAGAGAGGGCTTTGTACCTGTCCCTCCGTCCAGAGGTTCCGCTGGGAAACCAAAGAGTAAGATTAGTGGTGCCCGCAGAAGGGCAGGTGTAACCCAGAAACGTAATCTGAAATTACGTCTTACGTCACAGGCATATTTTTGTCTTCAGGGTGTGGCATTGTCAGTAATTTACTATGATGGCAATAACCAGATCATTAAACTGTGTCTGCAGAGAGCATGGAAAAATACATCTGCCCTTTACGTGACCATGTTTCAAAGAATATATTAGACTTTCTAAATCAAATACTCTTACTATTTTTGGTCCAGTTTCCCATAGGTGAGTTTGGTATTTTAGTTACATACACAGTGACATTCCTTCAGAAAGTGAAGGCTACCAAGACCCACAGGGCTGTTCTGTAGAGTTAAGTAAGGGTGGTGGTGACAGGGAGCTGTTATTCTGATTTTATTTAGCTATTCAGATGGTTCTTTAATGCATGACATTAAAATACTCGTCAGCCTGGGAGCAGAAGAAAGTTTTGTCATAGGTTAAAAAACTGGTTTTAAGACAGGAAGCAGGAATCATAATGGGCATGTCTGTCAATGGAGGTCAGTGAGCAGGCTATTATAAGACCCTGGGATTTCATGTCTCATAAATGATATGGTAGAGTGACTTCATAATGGAATACCCAGTTTGTGTGTGTGTGTGTGTTTGAGGGGGGTTTGTTAGCACAGAGGAGGGGCGGAGTACACAGGGAGTAGAATAGGAAACAGCCTATTTGGCACCTGCTTCCAAACACCAGGGTCCTGGGATATTAGAATGATGTGTGTGTGCACCGGAGAGCCAAGCCCTTCCACACCCGGGCGCTGGGAGGGTTCATGCCCTAGGGACTTCTCTAGAGCCTTGGCTTCGAGTGCAAGTGATTGCAGTGCACCCTCTCTCCAGTGAACAGGATGCATCTCAGTACTTGCTCTCTTCTTTCAGATCGACGACCCCACCAGCCCCCTCGAGGAGGTGATTGATGAAGCTGATGCCATCACTTCTGTGAGTGGCCTGGGAAGCAAGCAAGCCCTGAGTACAGATTACCTGGACTCTGATTACCAAAGAGGACAGCTGTACCCATTCTCCCTTAGCAAGGATTTCGAAGTGGCCACGTTCGCTCTCACAAACGCAGCTCCGATGGCCCCGTCCTTCCGGGAGCGGTGGTACCTGAATCTCAACAGCCTGATGGAGCGGGCCCTGACCCCGCAGTGTGGCAGCGGGGCAGACCTGTATATCATCACAGGCGCTGTGCCCTCAGACCACAGACTGAAGGACAGAGTGACCATCCCTGCGTTTGTCTGGCTGGCAGCCTGCTGCGCCGCGCCCGGGGGCGGCTGGGCCATGGGCTTTGTCCAGCACGCCCAGGACGGTGACGTCATAGAGGACGTGATGGTGAGAGAGCTCGAGAAGCTGCTTCCGTTCAACCCCCAGCTCTTCCGGGACAACTGTGGCGAAACCGAACAGGACACGGAGAGAATGAAAAAAATCCTGGAAGTGGTTAACCAAGTCCAGGATGAAGAGCGAACGGTACAGGCGAAAGAGGGCACTCGTCCCCTCTCCAGCACCAAGGACCAGGGGTCAGCTCTGCTACCTCCAGAGCCATCTGAGGAGAGGAGGAGCTTTTTGGGCAAGTTGAGGAGCTTCCTCGCCACCCCCGTCATCAGGCTTTTCCAGTTACTTTATTACGCTGCCGTAGGCATCCTGAAGAACGTTATATATGTCCTGTGGTTTGTTACCAAGCAGGTGTTTAACGGCCTAGAAAGTTGCCTTTACCGCTTGGGTTCAGCCACCATCTCATACTTCTTGGCCATTGGGGAAGAGTTGGCGAGCATTCCCTGGAAGGTACTCAAAGTCATGGTCAAAATCATCAGGGCCATTCTCCGGATCCTTTGTTGTCTGCTGAAGGCCATTTGCCGCGTTCTGGGCATTCCGGTCCGAGTCCTCGTGGACGTGGCCACTTTCCCCATGCACACCATAAGCGCGGTTCCGATTGTGTGCAAGGACATTGCAGTGGGCCTTGGTGGCACCATCTCTCTGCTCTTTGATGCTGCTTTTGGCACTATGGGTAGCCTGTTTCAGGTTATTTTTAGTATCTGCAAGAGGATTGGCTACAGGGTTACTTTTGACAATTCGGGGGAGTTATAGAACTCAAAAAAAACTAGGAGGGTCCAGTTACAGTGAATTTGATTTTTTTTTTTTTAAATAGAGAAAGCTGGAATATTTTGTCTTTACAATGGGTTTCTGTTCACTGTCAATTACCATATATCTTGGCCTTTGGTAGGGGTATTTGCATGTTTTTGCAAAAGAAGATGGTATAATTTAGACTTGAGCAAAGAGGGATGTTGAGAGTGGGATTATGTGTAGGTCATCTGTGGGATATGGGCAAACTTCCAAACCATTAGAATCTTTCTTCACTTTGCTACTAGATGGACTGCCTGAGATATGCTGGTGTTCATTTGTGATAACTAGGAATTACAGAGAAGGGAAGAATTAGGAAGAAGACAACCTTAATCCAAAGAGTTTCAGAGAGAATGGGAAAGGAATCTTGTTTCTGTTATGAGATGTAAGGCAAGACCTATATAAATGCTGTTGGTCGATTCGTTTTCATTTGTTTCTCTTTCTCTCCAACTCATCTGACCTTGGTGAAGTGCAGACATGCTTCCCTGTTGAAATAACTTTCTTAGGGATAAAGAATTTGCTAATATCCCTGAGCTTTCCATGGCTTCCAAGGACCTGTAAGGTTGCTTGGGTTTTTTGTTTTTTGTCCTTTTTCCTCCCAAGATGAATTTTGCTGCATTTTTCTTTTAGGTAATAATAAGCATTTTGTTTTAAATGTGGCATAACAAAGTTTGAATGCAAGGGCAAATTGTTTGCCCTTTGAACAGTGTAGCACAGTCCTCTCAGGTATAAAGAAGAGATTGCAAGGGTCAGAGCCCTGCTCTGAGTAGGTGTTATAGGTCTGAGAACATCCTTAGCTAAGCTTGGATTAACTTGATGTATATTAAATCCCTGGCTGGCAAGAATGAACTCAAAGACTGACATTTAGCTAATATGAAAATTTGTACCCTCCAACATTCTAGATCAGTCTTTGTTATTCTTCAGACAAGTACCCATTACAGTAAAATCTTTGACCTCTGTCCTTAAATGATTGTTTTGGTATGAATGTATACAGAAGAGCCACAAAAGAAAAAAAACTATTCTAGCCATCTCAGAAAAAAAATCCATATCCATATATGTTTATATAGGCATAAACTTGATTAAGAATCACCATGTCTTAGGAAATTACTTTTATAGTGTGTTTGAGGTTAGAAAGCATAACTCTCCCATTAATGCAAGTTTGATTTGAGAGCTAACCCCCATTTTTCTGATCAGTTTATTTTCAATCTTGCCCTGAAAGAGAAAGCAGTATCTTCCAAACTTTGTTCCACCTTCCACAGCTGAGATGGAATCATCTGGATTTTTCTGAGTGTCCTCAAGAGTTGCCGTGAGGTAGAAATGGGCCACGTGTAAAATACTGTCCTTGGGGGGGTAGAGTACCATTCATCTGAAAGTTAGTTGTAAACACCTGGGATCCAGAAAGGCAACAAGGAGAGAATAATGGAGAGAAATAATACTTCCAGTGGGTTGGTAGACAAGAAATGTGAGTGTAGTGAGTTCCATGTTGCAGAAAAATAATTGAATTGCACCCAAAGTAGAAGGTCAATTGGTGAGACAATATTGGGGATTATGAACACCAGACTGGTCCATGGTAGGGGATATGCACTAGATTTATCCAAGAATCCTAAGCTGTCTTTTAGCAACGCTTCTGTTTGTGAGTGAGACCCTGTAGTGGGCCTTCCCTTCATCTCAGCAGCGTGGAGGTTCACGGAAGGGTGAGGGTTCGCCTTGGTACTGAGGGGTCAAGAGTCCTGTTGGATGAAAGGAAGAGAATCTTCAAAGCAACCAGAGAGATGGTCTGGCCAGACCCCCAACTGATGAAGAAACTGAGGCACAGGGAGGCACCAGTCTTGCTTTTAGTTTCTTTGCTGGCTCATGGCAGATCAGGAGCCAAGGTCTTTTGCACATGTCCCATCACACCTGGGATGTCAGATAATGTGGTGTGTGCGTTACTACTCAGCTGCCTCCTTGGGTTTTCTCCATCGTCCATCAAACAGAGTCTAGGCCCTGACTCCTCAATTGGATGGATTGAGCCCAAGTGATGAAACCATTAGCCATCCGTGCACAGCGTCATGCTTCCTGCCCCCCACAGAATCTTTGTTCCCTCACAGTATGTATTTTCGTGCTGATAGGCCCAGAGAGGGCATCCACGGCAGCTTGAACCCCTTGGCACCATGCAAGGAACAGGGCATCCAAACTGCTTCTTGAGAGCCACTTGGAAATGCCTTCTTTTTCACTTCGAGTTGTTTAGTGTTTTATTTATTTATTCTTGTGTGGCCTTTTGTGAAATCTGGGAAGGGGTAATAAAGCAAGATAGATCCTTAAGGCGAGGTGGCTGAGCCCATCCGCTCTGGACCAATAGGGTTAGTTGAGCCTGATTTACTGGAACTGGCTCCAGCAGGTGGCTGGACTGCTCCCCCCCCCCCCGCATAAGCTACTTTCACTTTGAGGTGACAATTTGGACTGATGAACACTGTCTGTAGCTTGAAGATTTTTCTGTGGCTCTGTTATGTTCTCAGGCCCTGGGGAGGTCAACTGTTCATTATTATGGAGCTAATTTCTAGTCTGTGGATGAGCCATGCCTTTGGACACTCCTCTTTTCCATTGTGCCTTTTGAATGTTGGCTTCTCACTCACCATCAGCACTTCCACCTAAACGCAGACTAGGGAGTTGGGAGAAAGACCTAGAATGAAGCACTCGTCATTCATTCAGTCATTCATCTGTCAAACATGTATTTGAACATCGAGGTTGCAGAGATCAGCAATATGTGGATCCCGTCCTGGAGGAGTTCAGAAATCTAGTGGGGCGAACACACGGTGCAGTTGAAAGCTGAAACACAGCATGGTGAGCGCTGCAAGAACAATCCTAGCAGCGCGCTCCCTGGAGCATGGGAAGAAAGCCCGCAAAACCATGGAAATGAGGGAAGCCTTTACAGAGGGTGTGACGGAAGTCAACTTGACATTTTCAGGCTATGTACAATGCTGTGCACCTTGCAATGCTCAATAAAGTAATCGTTGACAACTCATTAGCGTTCTATCTATCCATCTATATCATCCTATCTATATTATTAACCACAAAATATCTAAACGGGGAGAATCCTAATGGTTGAAATGAGCTTTGGGGATTATCTGTGATTCTTATTTTTTCCCATTTTCTTCTTTATCTACCTCGACTCAAGCAGTTTTCTGCTCACATCTAGGTTTGTTTTTAATAAATGTTTTTGGGGCACCTGGGTGGCTCAGTGGGTTAAGCATCTGCCTTCGGCTCAGGTCATGATCTCAGGGTCCTGGGCTCAGCCGGGAGTCTGCTTCTCCATCTGCCCCTCCCCCTGCTTGTGCATGCTTACGCTCTCTCTTTCTCTCTCTCAAATAAATGAAATCTTTAAAAAGAATGTTTTTGGAATCGTACGAGAAGATTAGGTCAGTGAAAGAGGCCTTAGAACAACTGTTCAATGTTCTTTCCTCTGAAAAGCTGTTTGGGACACCAGATATTTGTGATATGTCCTCCATAAATAAGCACCAAAGGCTTATTCTTTCACTGATTCTGAATCACATAGAAAATTATAAAGACACTTATTTATTGGTTTATTCATTAGGAACCCCCCACAATGTGGGAAATAAGTAGCAGTCTCTAAGGGGAACCGGTCTTCTCTGTGGCCTTTGTAGGGCGCCCCATCTGGGGTGCAGGTAATTCTTGGCTGTCTTCCAATTGGGCAGGGTCTTAGGTGTGATTCTGTGTCTTCTTCAGCATTTCACCTAAGCTCACTACATAATACGTGTGTTTTCAAAATGTTACACCAGGAGCCATACAGCATGGACTGCTTAACTTTCATGGGTTTTCAAGACTTCTCCCCGTCTCTTTCTGTAGGTATTTTCCCCCAGATCATGGCTTGCTTTCTAATAACTACACTCCAAACTAATTATTGTTAAGCTTAAATTTCAACAAAGAAAGCCCTCATGACCATCGCCATCGTTGGCTGTGTTCGGTGTATAGGAGTCCACAGCGAGACGCTCTGGGGAGGTGGGTCAAGGTCACTTCTGGAGGGAGTCTTGCCTAGTGGTTGAGCCCACGCTCTGGAGTCAAAATTACTTAGGCTCAAGCCCTATAATTTTATGTGATTCAGAATCCATGAAGGAATCCTAAATGGCCTTACCATTTTATGACTATGTGGAATTGGGCAAGTTATCATCCAAATCCTCAGCTTCCTCATCTGTGAAATGGGGCTAATTATTAGTACCAACCTCAGAAGGTTGTTATGGGAATTCAATGAGTTAATGAAGATAATGAAGATTCTTTACATGGCTGTCATATGGTAAGTGCTCAGTAAAGGTTAATTCTTGTTGATATAGCTATTGTTGGTAATAACCCATGCATCTTGGATGAAATTAGCCGGAAGTTGCTGGAAGTTGCCTTAGAGGTCAGGATAGTTCTAGATCAGAGCTGGAAAGGCTGGAGTTAAAGTACAGTCTGGGAGTTGAACAGAAGTGAAGGAGTCCAGAGCCTCATCAGTGGTGTCAGAGTATCTGAAGAAGGAGATGAGGGATGGACCAGGACCTGGCAAATTGCCAGCACTATTCAGGAAGCAGGGCATGAGCATTTCTTTTTTTTTTTAATTATGTTATGTTAATTACCATACATTACATCATTAGTTTTTGATGTAGTGTTCCATGGTTCATTGTTTGCATATAACACCCAGTGCTCCGTGCAGTACGTGCCCTCTTTAATACCCATCACCAGGCTGACCCATCCCCCCATGCCCCTTTCGTCTGGAACCCTCAGTTTGTTTCTCAGAGTCCATAGTCTCTCATGGTTCATCTCCCCCTCCGATTTCCACCCCCGCTTCATTTTTCCCTTCCTGCTATCTTCTTCTTCTTCTTCTTTTTTTTTTAATTTTATTTATTTATTCATGAGAGACAGAGAGAGAGAGAGAGAGA
>NC_138379.1:63950702-63983417 GCF_054177405.1 Leptonychotes weddellii
GCTCTCTATTCTGTTCCATTGATCTATGTGTCTGTTTTTGTGCCAGTACCATGCTGTCTTGATGATGACAGCTTTGTAATAGAGCTGGAAGTCCGGAATTGTGATGCCGCCGGCTTTGCTTTTCTTTTTCAACATTCCTCTGACTTTTCGGGGTCTTTTCTGGCTCCATATAAATTTTAGGATTATTTATGGCATGAGCATTTCTGGTCGCTGGAGGAGAGGAGTTTTCCCTCCAGGCCCCTTCCTTGCTGAGTCCACAGTTTTATAACAGACTCAGCTTCCCAAGAACATGTTATTGGAAGAGAGGTAACTAGACAGAAAGTATGTACATTTTAGTGGCTGGAAAGGATGATGGCCCTTACTGTAAATAGTCATTCCTCTTTATTTTTCAGCCATTTGTGAGTTAAGACATCATGAAGTAGTGCCCAAAGACGAACTGATCTTTAATACCTACATCCAAAGCAGACGCTGACAGCATGCTTGGACTTTGGAGGCTTGAGTATGATATGAAAGTGCATGCTATCTCTGAAGATCGCATAATACCTTTCAAAATAAGAGATTATTTCTATAAAGAAGAACCCATACTAATCAGATGACCCAAAAGATAATTTTGATGATTAATTAAGAAATTATAAGAGGTCTACTTATTTTTTGTGTCCTGAGTTGTCCCACTTAATGGATCACTCTCGTTCAAACGTTAAAAAAAGAGTCATACTGGCAGATGCTCAGAGCTTGTAGACTTGGCTCCTGAACTACCCTTTTCACTGGTAAGTTCCACTTCTCCTCTCGGCCACCTAGCTGGGCATCTTTCTGTCCTTCTCTGCCTCCTGCTCCAACTGATACACATATTAAGTGCTTTCTGGGTTTCTAAGACTCGACCCTGCAGGACAAGTCTCACTTCTTTTTCTCTTGAGATAGTCCTATCTCCTGAAAGATCACTTTTCCAGCCCAGAGCCTCTTCCCTCAGGAGAGCTGCTCAGACAGTCCCAGCCAGGAGAAGCCCAAATTCCTGAGCACACCAGAAGGCTCCTGGTTAATGGGGGAGAAGTTTACGAGGGTAACAAGGGGACTTTGGCTCATGCAGCCGACCAGAGTTAAACTTACATGACTTTAAAAGTATAGAAAAATGGAATTTATGCTTAATGAAAAGGGCCTTGAAAATAAATACAATAATTTGGTGGTGGGGCAGGGTGATGCCTTGAACCAGCACTCATTAGGATTCTCATCCATATCAGTAAGCCCTTCCATTTTAAATGTATAATTTTGCATATGCCTCGCCCATCTGAAAAAGTTTACTGGCTTCTTTTTCATCTGAAAATGGTGGTTCCACCTACCAGAACCCTAGAGTTTGCAGAAGTATTTTCACCTACAGGGATTCATCCAACTTTCCCAGACATCGTGTCGACGAGAGTACAGGTACACCCACAGTTGACTATATTTTCAAGGTAGGAGTCTAGGGCTGCTGTCCTCTTAGGGAGTATTTGATTCTTTTTTGGGTAGGAAAAGGGCACACTCATTAAGATGGACCAATATTCCATAAAAAAACATTTTTAATTTTTTATTTTTTTACTTTATGGGTTTAGAGAGAAGTTGTGTGCGGCACTATATTGAGTAATACTACTCTGATCTGGAACTCAGTGTTACAAGAAAGGCCATGTCCTAACAAGAGCTCCCAGAATTTGGGGCATCTTTGGAAGGGAAAAGTAGTTCAAGATCAAATTTGCTATGAGTTCTGCACTAAAGTGCTTCTACAAAGAGCTATGGCATGAGGTTGGAGTTTTTGTGTTTTGTTTTGTTTGTTTGTTTTTTTAGCCTGCACTCTGGATTCTATAGGCCTGGGTTCAAATCTTTGTGTTCCTACGACATTTTTGGGAAAGTCTCCAAATAAAAATATCAACCTCATAGGGTTTCTGTAAGGATCAAATGAGATTATTAGCTTTGTAAATTATAAAGTATCAGATAAAGATTTATTATTATGGGAGGCTCCAGGTTGGTTCTATTTCCTCCAAAATTGATGCATGGTTCGTATTTTAAAACATGAGTAGATATAAATGAAAATTAAAGCAGTTATCTAGAAAGTATAAGTGGTTTAGCCAAAGACTGGGTTTGGCAGAACATGTTGAACATAATGCCCTGGGAAGGCTCTGGATTTAAGGTCCTCAGAATTCTGCCTCTTATCTTTCCTTAAGTCTATTTTCTCAAAATCAATAAATCCCATCTTCAGTAGATGCTTGGCACACACCTCATACCTATCCTTCAGGTATGAGTCAGCTGAGTCCCTGGGATATTAGGTATTGAAAGAAGACCCTCTTTGAGTCATCTAACAATAGAGCTGATGAAAAGAAACATGCCAGAGAGTGAAAAGCCACAGGGGAGCCTCTGAGAACGGACAGAAGCCGCCCAGAGCAACCTACAAACTGAGGGCCAGCCCTGGCCTGCCACTGAGTCACCTATACCCAAGAACACCAGACAGCAGCTTCCAGGATTGTGTTGTTATTTGTTAATTAGGCAGATCCGGGTGTATCCTGTTCACTGCATCCAGAAGTAAGCGTTCAGGGAAGTGGGAGTTCCAGAAGTGAGGAAGAAGCAGCCTGGTCAAAGGGGACCCAGGAGACCTGAATTCACTTCCCCGGAATTACTGTACTTTTTCTGGATGTCATTGCAAAAGGAGAAAGGAGGGACAGGACCATCCTTAGGGCCTCGCCAAATTGCAGGTAATAAATCTTAGCTTTTCAACAGGGATTTTCTATCACTGAGTCACAGAGATCCCAATCAAGTTTTATTAGTTTATCTCTTCTATTTGAAGGTTACCAAAAGTTATAGAAATTCCCTGGGACATTACTGGGAAGGATAGTGAATCATCATCTCATCATCGTTGTTATTATTATTACTATTGTTAGCATTTCTTCTTCCAGGCTCACAAAATTAATTGGCGGGGTTACTCTCAGTTGGTAGCCAACCTGAGAGCATATAAGAAATGTCATAAAGCTCCTCGATCGCAAATAAGTCCCTAGCAGCTTGCAATGCTGCTGGGGGGTGAGGGGGAACCTCATCCCTTGATTCTCTTCCCTTGGGTTATCTCCGTTTCTTATAAAAATACAGAGTCTGAGGAGAGTTAGCACACTGTGTCAATACTAGCTGGTTAGAATAAATGATCTCATGAAATCCTTCCCACCAGCTGGAGCAATGCCTACACACAGGAATTATTTTGATAGATGAGGGTTGTGGTCAGGTGACTCTGTGCAGAGGGTCAGGAGGAGCCCATCTTAGACCAGCTTCCCATGGGGCCAGAGCCTGGCTCAGGCGAGCCCTTTACTGGGAGGGCTGGGGACAAAGTGAGGTCCCCTCTAAAATCTTAGAAATAATGCTAGTAAATTGCTCTCTACATGTCAAGTAGAAGACCGGCCCATAAGAAATCAAAGTAGAAACATACACATGGAAGAGGTAAGAAGCTGCAGGACCTATGACGTTCATAACCAAGGGTGTGCTAGTTAGTGTCAAACAACCAGCTTTCTGGGGGTGGAAGGGATAAACCTGATTTGTAACATTTGCCAATTTCTTTAGTATAAATACGCACCGTGGCTAATCTCAAGCTGCCAGTGTGACATCACTGAAAACAGAATCGGAGGAGATGCATATGATCAGCGCTCCGGAGCCACTCCCCTGCACCATAACTTTATAATCCAATTGAGTGCATTAAGACATATAAAGAAAAGGTGTTTCCAGCAGAGAAGGAATTGATCAACCATAGAATTGCAGAGAAAGAAAGGGTCACTGTGACAGACACTGACCATGCCCATGTGAATACTAGCCACAAGAGAGGAAGGCTTGGCAACCTGCACCTGGAGTAGTTCCAAATCCAAATCCATCACCTGCCCTGTGAAATGAATCCATCAGGTTATTTTAGCTTAATGTCACTAAGCCTCAACTTACCCAACACCTCTTTTTTCAATCCCATTCCAACCGGACAAACTTTGAATCATGACCTGGTTTCCTAGGTTGGCTTGGCTCTATGGTGAGAGGTGGGGTGCAAGATAAACATCTACGATACTCACTCACAGACTGCCCCACAGCTTGAGTTAAGCCATATAATGGTGCCCTATAAATACATAAGGGGACATAATTCAGGGAGCCCTTTCACATTCATCAGTGGACTACATTTGACCATAGATATTTTTTGGTTTTTTTTTTTTTTTTAAAGAATTTTATTTATTTGACAGAGAGAGGCACAGCGAGAGAGGGACACAAGCAGGGGGAGTGGGGGAGGGAGAAGCAGGCCTCCCGCAGAGCAGGGAGCCCGATGCGGGGCTCGATCCCAGGACCCTGGGATCATGACCTGAGCGGAAGGCAGACGCTTAACGACTGAGCCACCCAGGCGCCCCAGATATCTTGGTTTTTTACTTCTTTTATGAAACAGAAGCTCTGGTCACCATGTGCCAGCATTTTTACAAGGCTATAATCAGCTAGAGCCGAGTAGATACTTTGTCATGATCCCCTTCATGTCTTCATCACCTCTCTGACCTGACCCTCTTTACTCATTTAAATTACTTGCTTAGCTCCCATAGCCACTTGGGTTTGCTAATCCCTAACATGACCTCATTTCATTCGTATCTATGCTGTGAGCACAAATGATCCCAATTTTATAGATTTCAACCCCAAATTCGGAGATTCAACGGACTTTCCTATGATTGCACAGTTAAAGGTGAGATCAAGATCTTAGAGTTTAAGGTTGTTCAGGGTCACCCTATAGGGTTGTACAGATTGTGCACTGAACAATTCTAGGAATGCCTTTCACACCATAGTCTATGTGAATGGAACCCTCTAGAGTTGTATAGTCTGCACTATATGTGAAAGCCCTGAGACCATTTTCCCTTCTATGTCACCATAGTCATAATACTGTCACAAATTCAAAATTAGTCATGTCCTTCAAATTTTTATTATAGAACAAATACTCAGATAAGTGAGTGAAATGGTGAATGATCAGGTTGAGACATGGACCAGTAAGTCTGAACACAGTAAGTCTTAGCTCAGATAGATACATTGTCCAACTTAATGGAAATGAGGTAGTTAGTGAAGAATTGCTCCCTAGTGGCCACAATCATGTTAAGGGTGATTTCGTTTTCCTCTACAAGTAACCCAATCTCTTTCTAGATTTCAGTCCCCACATGATTAAATGAGGGGTTTGCACTCAACTTTCCAGTTAAGACAGTAGTGCTTGATCCCATCCCTAAAGATTTGAACTGAAACTTCACCAAAAAAGATATACATAATGTCAAAGAATGTGCGGGGGAAGCACATGAAAAGATGCTCAACATCATCAGTCATTAGGGAAGTGCAAATTAAATTTCTGATGAGATGTATTACACACCAGAATGGAGAGGTTATGGAACCACTGGAACTCTCCTGTTGTGCTGGTGGAAATGTAAAATGGTCCAACCACTTTGCAAAGCTGTTTAGCAGCCTCTTAAAACGCTAAACATAGACCTGCCACATGATTCAGTCATTCCACTCTGAGTTGTTTATCCAAGAAAAAAGAAAGCCTACAACCAGACAAAGACTTGCACATATGTGTTCAGAGTAACTTTATTTGTAATAGTTCCAAACTGGAAACAACTCAGATGTTTGGTGACAGGCAAATAGATCAACAAGCTATGGTATATCCCACAGTGGAATACTGCTCAGCAATAAAAAGGAATTGACACATAATCACACGGGTAAATCTCAAAGTAATTTTGAGCTAATGAAGCCAGATAAAAGAAAAGGAATGTACTATATGATTCCATATATGTAAAATTCTAGGAAATAGAAATTCATTTATAGCAACAGAAAGCTAATCAACGTTTGCCTGGTGGTGGGGGTTGGGGAGGTAGGGAAAGATTACAAAGGATGTGAAGGAACTTTACTTGATTGCAGTGATGGGTCAAGATATATATTTATGTCAAAACTCATCAAATTGTTTAACTATGTGCAGTTCATTGCATGTCAATTATACAATGTATATAATACAGTGTATATCAATATGGCTATATTAAAAAACTGATGGCTGGAACTCAGGCTCAGAGATTCTGATTTAATTGGTCTGGGCATCAGTATTTATTAAAAATTCCATCTATGATTCTGGTGTACAGCCAAGGTTGGTTCTATAATTTTAGGTCATTTCAGTTGCCCTGGGCCAGGGATTTTAGCCCTTCCCCACTTTGTGGACTAGAGCAGAACAGGGATGGTCCCACAACAGCAGTTGCTCATGCAAAAGGAGGCAAAGTGATTAAATCCATTGCCTGAGTGCCCAGGGTCCAGCCTAGCTGCCTGGAAGCTGGAGCCTTTGGCCTTTCATAGAACAGAAACACCCCTCCCCCTCCAACATTTATCCATCTATTCCAGCCTGATGCTTTCTTGTGACAATTGTCTTTTCAAAGCTGCCTTTGGTGAGCATGTTGATATTTAAAGTAGATAAAGATATTATTCAGGAGGGTTTGTATGTGTAGAAACAGCGTGTCTAGCCCCAGCCAGATGCCTCCTACTAACACCTGCTGGTACAATTTTGGGCATGATATCCTGAAGTTTCAGAGCTAAGGCAGCAGACTGGGGATCCAGAATGCCAGGAAGTGGAAGAGAAATGCTCCCTATCTTCATACTCCCAGGGATGGCAGCAAAACTTGACCACTGGCATAGACCAGGGAACATGGAGGCCGGGAGCTAGAACCAGGGGGATGACCCTTTGTGCCAAGGCCCCTTCTACTCATCCCAGAGACACAGTGAAAAGGATATTGCTTTGAATCCCATTCTACTTGTTATCAGTTTGGGCAAGGCACCTGACCTCTCTTTGCAGTCAGTCCCTTACCTATAAAATGGAGACCACAAGGTCTTTCTCATTTACTTTAACAGAGTTATTGTGGAGATCGAATGAGAAAACGAGTGTGATAAGGCTTTAGAAACCCAAAGGCATTTTATTTACCATGATCATCTCAGTGTTTTATAGAAGGGAGAAGCAAAGGTGTAGACTCAATTGGTAGGAAACTGGATGAGCCTGAGGAATAGCATCATTACACAGCCTCCAAAACTCGACTTGCTGTTTACATGACTTCGGTGGTGTCGTAATCATCACGATAACAGTAACAGCTAGATTTATTGAGCACTTATGTTCTCAACACTCTACTAAAGTGCATCTATATTTTACAGAGGAATTTTACAAAGGAAGGCACCAAAGCGCTGGTAGGGAGGGTAACAACTTGTCCAAGATCACACAGCCAGCAAATGGACTTGGGTCTTGCCATGCTCCCAAGCATGTAGTTATAACCAGCTGAGCTTTCTCCTACAAAGGACTGTCTCAGCTCAAGATTTTAATAAATGACTTAGGTGCTCTCTGTAGACCTTCTCTCTCAATCCCAAAGCAGGTAGGTCTCTGCCAAGAGTCAGGAAACATGAATCTTTGTTCTAGAATTTTCTGTGCCATCTGGAGATGAGAGTGGGTGTTTATGATTGGGCTTTTAATGCAAATATTTTTCCCTGGCTTCTGAAAATAAACATATGGAGATAGGATTAGAGTTATCAGATAGGCTGCAAAATGTGAGATGATATGCCTTTAGAGTTTCTTTTTTTTTCTCCAAGAATTTATTTATTTATTTGTCAGAGAGAGCGAGCGAGCACAAGCAGGGGGAGCAGCAGGCAGAGGGGGAAGCAGGCTCCCCATTGAGCAAGGAGCCTGATGCAGGACTCGATCCCAGGACCCGGGGATCATGACCCAAGCCGAAAACAGATGCTTAACCAACTGAGCCACCCAGGCATCCCACCTTTAGAGTTTCTACTTACTCTCCATTTGCTGGACACTTCAGGTCCACCACACACAAAGAGTAGACCAAAAATACAGCTATGTGCTTATACTGTACACCTTACAGACTAAGGCAGGGGAGAGGGGGAGAAAACTGATAAATATAATATGCAGACGGATGGCAAACATCCTTAATATGTACAGATCTCACAAAAGTGACTAAGAAGAACATTCTTACCAATTTTTGTTGTTGCTATATTAAGTCAGAGTTTATCTTTTTGAAAGAAATAAGTTGAGTTCATAGAAAGGCAGATCACGAATGCAATCTTTCCCACATGACATATTATTTATATGTAGTTTTACTGTCAAAAAGTTTTTAAATGAGCAAAGGATTTCCAAATAAGTTTCCATTTTGAGAAGGGAAATTGCAAACTCATTACAAAAAAACTTAAGGAAGGGACTCAGATTTACAAATATATTCAGCCACTCTGACTAAAGGTGAGGTTGTAGAACAGGGGTCTACCTGTTGTCCCCCCTGAGGAGAAACCTCCATCGTTGTGGACGGGTGCTTAACTCCTGGCTTCCCTGAATAATTCCAGCCTGCTTTGGGTCATTTGATTTCAAAGACTGGAAGAGTTATCTCCAGAAAAATGAAAAATTGAGCAGCACTGATGGTAAACATTGTGAGGATTCTGAAAATGGTGGAGCTGGGTTCCTTCGGAGAGGGAGTGTGCCCGGGCAGTCTTGCAGAGTCTCACAGCCCTGCCGATTTGACAACAAAATGGTCCAGATGGAAAACTTGTATAGTCCCTTACTCAGACTCATCTCCAAGAAAATCCAGTCTTCCTTTGATAGGACCAAAGACTTTGGCTCCACTGGCAGCCTGAGCTGGTGTGAGAGCAAGAAGATGGACAAGGCATGCTTAGCCCATTGTTGGGCACAAAGGAAGTGCTTCCTCAACAGCTTCTGTTATGCCGGCCCTGTTGTGAGCAGTACACCTTCCTTCCTACCTCCATTGGCAGGCTCTTGAGGCAGAGTGTGAAGTCCAGGGGCAGATTTCTGATACTATCACCAGTGCTAATAGGTGACAGCTCTCCAAGCCATGCTCTTCCTGGGAGAAGCATTTCACTCTGCGCTACGCAGGTCTCCAGCTCCATGCTCCTGGGTTGGACAAAGAAGATAAGGAAGGTGATTGGATCATGAACACACGTTTCTCTTCAGTGCACTTATATAGGGACTGAGTCTTAGAATTGCTCATTTCGAGAAATTAGAGATTGTGTAGGCATTTCTCCAAATGCTAACATAGCATAAGGACATGACGTTTCTTTCTTCACAAGGCAAAGTGAAAACAATTTTAGGGGGTTGGCTTAGACCGAGTCAGTGAAAAGAGCAAAGAAAAAATGAACTGTTCGACAATGAGAAATGAAGTCCATTCCAATTGAGGGAGATAGTGTCTTGAATAGAATGAAAATGCTATAGACACCATGGTACAAGCTGGTAACGAATGGATAATTCTCCAGGTCATGTTGTTCAGGGAACATGTAAGTAAACAAGCTAGGAGGCAAGGGCATTTGATAAACTGATAATCAGAGGGTCAACTTGACCATGAGTTCCTTGAGGTTGGGTTCCTCATCCTCCTCTCAGTTTCTAATGAATAGAAAAGAAACTCGAGATCTATTCAGTTTTCTTTTTTTGATTACTGAAAAATACAAGCAGATCTTATCCCTGAAAACTATTTTGTTCCTAACCTTCTGCACACAAATATTCTTTCCTTTGAATGAATATCCTAATCAATCCCTTGGACCAGGTCTGAATAGCTATGCAGGCTTATCAGCTGCAGGTAAACACTGTGATCATGGCTCAACTTAATCCCATTTACTGCATTGCTTAAAAAAAAATGGAGGTGATCTTCTTAGGAACTGAACAAGGAGTTTCCTGAAGCCATAAAGTCCCGAGTGGGGCTGCATTTCCCTCAGACTCTCATTAATGGCACCATCTGGCACCAAGACCTGAGAACCTGGGTGCACCCTCTGCTGTGGTTTCTTCTCCCTGCCCTTTATTTTATTTTTTTGTGAGTGGTAGACTCAGTTGCAAGTGTCGCAAAAAGCAGGTGCAGCCTTCCAGGGCCATTTGCAGGAGGATGGAGGTTGCGGACCAGGATGTGAGCTAACTTCACCCTTGAGCGGGAAAGGAGGAAGAGGAAGATGGCAGAGATTTGCTTGTGGGGGGTGGCACAGATGGGAAAGCAGATGGAGGCCTTTGGGACCGATGCCGAATGGAAGCAAGAATGAAGGTCTGTCTTTCCAAAGGCATTCTTGTTATGACTCCACAGATCATCTCTCTCTAGGAGAGGTGTCATGATTTCCCTGATCCTTCTCATCCTAGGAGGGTCAGCAGAACACCTCAGACCCATCTCCCCACAGGAGGGTCCGTCATGACCTTCTAGACATATCTCAATATAGGAGGGTTCTTGACTGCTCAGAAACCATACAAACTAAGAGAATATATCAGCATTTTCCAGGAGCATCTCTTCCTAGGAGCACTAATCATGGCTTCCCAGATCCATCTCCTACTCAGGAGGACCCACCATAACTGCACAGACAAATCTCAATCCAGGAGGACTCTTGACTCCCCAGACACTTCCTTGCAACCCAGGAGGGCCTATCATGATTCCCTAGTTTTGGCATTTAAGGTCCATCACTTCCTGCCCAGAACTAAAAAGCCACGAGATGCCAGAAAAGGTCTCCACCAAGTCTTCTCCACATTGGAAGGGCTGAGGACCCCACATCAGTTACTCCCAAAGAACAGATATAAATTCATGGCGGTGGCGGGGGGAAGCAAAACTTCTATTCTGGAAATAAGAAGCAGCATGACTTAAAAAGCTCTTTCCCCAGTCTGTAGCCCAGGCAGGGATGAAGAGGGTCAAGGTAGAGATGAAGAAGTTGATGAAAGTCAGCACCTTGGGCTCTAACATATCAAGCAGAGAAATTAAGCAGTGGGCTGCTGAGCTGCCTTCTCTTCTAGATCGATTCTCTAGAGATTGCCAAAGGCACCAGGCCCTGCCCTTGGTTCATTTCTGCTTGGGAACAGAGGTGCTGAAAGTACCTGCTGACAGCCCCTGAGTCCCCCAAGACCATCAGGTCTTCTGGGGTCTTCTCCCTGCTCCTGGAGCTCACCCTCCATCTGCTGGTGTTCATGCCCAGGCCCAGAAGTCTGTCCACCGAACACCACAGTTCACTCCCAGGCCCCGAGGTCCACCTGCTGCTGGGCCGTATCCCGAAGCTTCTGGCATTCTCAGAGGGCCTCCCACTGACCCAGGCGCACATGGCGATTCCCAGCTTCCTGATGATGAAGTCTCCCCACCGGTCGCCAAACTTCCCAGAAACATTCCTCCCCTTTTCCCTACCAAGTTCCTTTTTTTCTTAGGACTTCCTCTATTTTCCTCCATAGGAAAGTTGTGGTGATTTTGTGATGGGGGCTGCACTGTCTTCAGAGGTGATTAAACAGATTCTGCCCCCTCCCCATGGTATGAATACATTGTAGCAACAAAAAATGGAGTAAATCGCTAAACAACAGAGCCCTGTGTTGGGTTGTATATAAACTACTGTTCCAGATATGCAGAGAAACATTGGTACAAACAAGGGATAACATTTTCAAAGGGGGAGGAAGAGCATGAGGAGGAGGTGGGGTCTGATGGATGATGAAGGATGAAGTGAGATTGCTCTGCCCCAACACCTGGGAGGCGGAGGCGGGGCTCTCAGCAGGTGAATCAGGTGAGGAGGAGGGCGGGCTTCCAGGGCCGTGAGGCCTGCGAAGTCTGCTCTGGTGAGTTCTCCTCTCGGTTTCTCAGGAGAAGACAAGGGCTTTCTCGGCTGTGACACTGAACTTAACGTTTATCATTGAAAATAAAAATTCTCAGCCTATATTTGTGTGAAGCTCATGTGTGTGAAACATTTTTTATAGATAATGTTAAGAAGCCATAAAACATGGCTCTGTGTGGGAACCAGGGACGGCTCGTAAATTGTATCAGCTTTTTAATTACTTGGCTTGAACGCAAAGTGAACCCTTCCGGGATTTTTAAAAAAACTGGTTTCACCTGTCCATGCAAACGCCAGCCTATGAAAACCTTCGCGTCACTTGTGAAGCTTGAGAAAACAGCTTATGCTGTCATTTGGAACAGACGTGGATTCAGCAGCGCATAGACTGATAAGAACGTGAGTGAAGGAAATCTCTGGCATTTTTCTGGACCCACACATAACGGGATGCATTTTTTCATTGTTCTCTTCGCTTTCTTCTTCTTTTTGTTTTCCCTTGTTTGGTTTTGGTCACTCTAGGAGCTGAGGCCCTGTGGCCAATGGACCCAGGGACCGCCCTCGAAGGGCCTGCGGGCTGGTGTTCAAGGCCAGGCCAAGCCCACCTTCCCTGATAAGGGGGAGCAGGGGCTGAGAGGGGCAAGTGGATGTGTAAATAGCCGACTTCAGGATATGGAGCAAGAAGGCAAAGAGCCCGAGAACTGCCACTCAGAGTATAAGTTGGTACGCAAAAAATAGATCCGCGGGAGCCAGCGTGCAGGGAAGGTGTGTGGCCGGGGCTGGCCAACAACGAGGTGGCTCACCCATTCTGTGCTGGGGACGTGCAGATGTCACACCGGGCCACGCTGTCCTCGTGCTTGTCCCTGGTGCTGGCCTTCGTCTTAGTCATCTTCGTGTTCCGCTTCCCATCAGTATTGTCGCCCACAGAGCAGGGATTAATAAGTAACGGTTGGATTAAGCAACCATTCATGAAGGAGTGTCCTCTCTGGGTGACAGGTTGAACTAGAAGAATTCCAAGATGTCTTTCTACTCAGAGATTTTATGCTTCTATAGCGAGCCTGGCATGTGACAGGTGCTCACTAAATATTGAATCAGAGGATGTCTGCTTCCTATTGAGTTTATGTATCCCCATCTTCTATCTCCCCATATAAACCAGCTTTTCCTTTTCTCCAAGGGTAGTAATCATTGACCAAGCACTTCAACTTGTCTCATCTCACAAGAGCCCTAGGAGGTAGAGTCTGGGTTCCTAATGCTGCGTAACAAACCAGCCCATAACTTAGTGGTTTAAAACAACAGTTTATTATTACCTGCCGTGGTTTGTGGTTTGCCTGGGCTCAGTGGGGCCAATCTTTTTGGGGCCTCATGGAGTCGCAGTCAGACGTTGGCTGGGGCCATGGGCATCTGAGGGCCCAGTGGGGCAGGACATCCAACAGGGCTGACTCTGTTGGCTGGTAGTTGATGCTGGCTGTTGGTTGGGGCCGTTAAGCAGATACTTACACCACCACTTCTCCAAGTGCTTGGGCTTCTCACAGCATGCAATGTTACAAGAAACCCAGACAAAATGACCTGGCCTCATGTAATCTAGCCTCGAGGGCCAGAACATTGTTTCTGCAACATTCTGTGGTCATGCGAGTCACTGAGGCCAGCCTGGATGCAAGGGGGAATTAGAGGTCATCTGTTGATGGAGGAATGGCAAGGCCATTTTATTTATTTATTTTTAATTTATTTTTAAAAAGATTTTATTTATTTATTTGAGAAAGAGAGAGAGAGCATGAGCAGAGAGAGGGAGAAGCAGACTCCCTGCTGAGCAGGGAGCCCGATACGGGGCTCCATCCCAGGACCCTGAGATCACGACCTGAGCCGAAGATAGACACTTAACGGACTGAGCCACCCAGGCACTCCAAAAAGACAAGGTCATTTTAGAAGAGCAGCTGGGATGAGAAATATTATTGTAGGCAGTCAAGGAAAATACCATCTATCATAAGTATATACTGTTAATATCCCATTCTACAGGTGAGGACATTTTGCAATGAATCGCTAGGTCATATGGTTAGCTCGCTCATTTATGGGCAACCAAATCCACACTCCCTCTGATTTCTTAACCACTATGCTTCACTGAAGACAGTCTTCTAAAACTTTAATGAGTCACCCCTTTCAAAGATGCAGGATTATTTTCAAGAACATAAAAATATAAATTCTAGTAAAATGTATAAACTTGAAATGTAAGTTCTAGTAGGATCTGGAATGCCTTGTTGGACAAATAGTAAATAACTACATTTTTGAGTTGCTTCAGTGAGCTGGGTACTTACACACTCTATATAAACTCACATAATCTTTACTAAAATCTTTTCCCTGCAGATGAAAAATGAAATTTCGAGAGGTTAAATAACTCACCCAAAAGCACATAGCCACTAAGTGATAGAGCCAGGATTTAAACCTAGGTCGGTCAGTCCATCTTCCAGGCAGCTCCACGTTGAGCTTGGGCTCCCAGGAATCAGATGCTGAGATGAGATCAGCATGAAGGAAGGTCACTGATGAGATCAGGGACATCACCTGAAAGGGGATATAAGGGCACAGGGTCAAGTGAAGGAAAAGGTGGGCTGTTGCTGTCATAGCAAAGGACTCAGCAGGCCCTTGGGGAGCCCTGAAGCTGGGATAGCCCTTCAGAGTTGTCCTCAGCAAGGGGTCTGGCCTTTATTACTCCCCTCTCCCCACTGCAGGCATCATAGTAAATGGTTGCTAAATAAACCAATGCATCAAGCAGATCCAGATTGAACTATAAAGGGAGGCCGCATCACGGGGGTGGCGGCGGGAGGGGTGTCCCTGACATGTCAGGCCAGCCAGCCCTAGCCCTGGACCAGGACAGCCTTTCCTGTAGGACACTAGAACATTCGGGCCCTAACTTCAGGCCCTAACTTCCTCAAAAGGAGAAGCCAGCTCGCTAAGCCCAAACAAAGCGTTAAGGTGAACACTGCAGGTCCCTTTATCTAACCTGCCCAAGGAGTCCTCAGCACAGGCGGGTACAGTTTTAATGTCGTTGAGTTTAGGCATGGCCCCAAAATGAGTCAACTTACAGTATTGAGTTTATTCACTCTAGGATTCCACACTGGCCACACATCCAGTGAAAAGTTTCTACAAGTAAATAATTCAGGAGCTGTTTACTCCTAGATGCTGGTGGTAGGAGCTTGTTAGGTGGTAAGATATGAACAGCCCATCATAATGACAGTCATCATCCAAACAGGATAGAATGATGAGAACACATTTCCCAGACCTACCCTTTGTCTCTGTGCCTGATCCAGTCTCACTTTCCATCTCCGTGGAGCATGGGAAGGGAGAGAAGTGGGGAGAATTAGAAGTCACCAGGGAAGAGGAAAATAAGAAACCACTTAAGGGAGATAGGGCTGATTTACTGAATGCGTGTTATCCCACTTAGCCCTTCTTGCGACCCTATGAATTATTCTGACTGCCAGGTTTCAGGTGAGGAAATTGAGACTCAAAAGGACTAATTAAGATCCCTGGGTGTGGGGAGAAAGAGGGAAGAGAAGGAAAAAGGGGTGAAGGGAGGAAGGAAGGGAGGAGACTAGAGTTGAGCCCATTTATCAGAAAAGGGGGACGATTTTTTAAATGCCCAAACATACTCACGCCGCCAGAAAACCATGCTTCCTCCCTGTGCCCCCAAACTGAGAAAACAAGAAGGAAGTAAGTCCCTGAACCCCCAGTCCTCATTCCACCTTCACTTTCTCCTTTCTAAATATCTCCAGGTCCTGCTTGAAGTGCCCAAAGACTGTCTTTCCAGAAGTTTTTAGACATATGATGACTTAAATCCTTTTTGGCTTCATTTCTAATAGAATTTCCAACAATGAAATGAACACTTACTGAGCACTTACTGTACATTGGAAACTTTCAAATAGGTTATTTCATTTACTCTTCACAACAACCCTGCCGAGATAAAGAATTATTAATTCTATTTTTGAGAAAGATGAATTTGAAGCTCAGAGAGGTTGAGTAACTGGTCCAAGATCACACAGGTAGTGTCAGAACCAGGATTCTAAGCCAGATTAGAGCCGGCACACTTTTCCCTTGATCCTCGGGCCTCAAGGTTACGGAGGTCCATGAGCCCTACGTGGATTATCTTGGTCTTGCTTTTGGTTGATGCAAACATTCAGTGTCCATCAAGGATTGCAAATTTCACAGGGATCAGTTACTTGGTACTGGGCATTTTATTTTTATTTATTTAATTCAATTTGGGGTGGGTTTTTTGTGTGTGTGTGTGACTCTTGGTACCTGTAGAGTATGCAGGCCTCCCTCAAATAAGCAAAACTTCCCACTGTACTGAGTCATTTGGCAAGAAGAAAGTGGTCCACAGCCAATGCAAACAGAGGAGTGCAGGCAGGGAAAGGGAGGGGTGGGAGGAGAATTTGGTAATGTATGGAGCTGTGAGTTCAAGCACCTCATTTTTGCCTCCTGCAAAATAACCAACAGCCCTGTGTGAACATGTTTCCAAGGAGTCACCCAGTCTGCACTTTCGGTCTGTGGTCCCTTAGTGACCCCATAGCCAGCAGCCCCTGCTCTGTGCTTTGGCAATCATCTTTGGTGTGGGACTGGCTCTAGCTTGTGTGAACGCCCGTGGATGCTGCCCACAGTTGCCCAAGGTGGAGGGGGTAACCATTCTTCACAGCATCCCTGCGGCTCTGCCCTTTTGCAGAGCGGATGGGAGGGACCAGGTCCTCCCAGGTCTTGGCAGTGGACTGAGACACTGGCAGGAGTATTGAGGGAGGGCTGACAAGCCAGAGCCTGAAGGGAGAGGGCCATTCCGGAGGCACACCCAAGTAGAAGGGCCTGCCTCTCAGATCTAACTGAGGAGACGGGGGAGGGGGGGGCAACGCCAAGGAGGTGGGGCAGGTAAAAGAGGGAGATGGGCGAAGGAGGGAGTGGCGAGGTGTTATTTCCTGGGGCACATGGAAGAACTGTCAAGCAAATGCCAGCGACAGTTCTGGAGGCTCTAGATGGAAAGGAGACAACATCAAAACGGCATTCATTCTCAACCCTGGGTGCTGGAAAGAAAAAACAATGTACATGTATAAATGCATATATTAATTTATAAGCATGTAAACATGTGTGTATAAGTTCATATATGTATACGTGTGTGTATGTATGTATACATAATTTCTCTACAACAGTGCTGGGTTTGCGACCCTCTCTACCATTTCCCAACTGTGGACCTTGCACCAGGTACAGAAGATGAGAATAGGAATTCCTCGGGACAAGACTGGCAGGGAGGAGTCAGGTGCGGGCCCACGCTCCAAGCGCAGGAAATGTTCCCTTGCCTTCCACTGTCCCCAGCGATTAGGAAGGTTGCTTTGTTTTCTTCCCAGGCAGGGACCTGGAAGAACAGTGAAGCTCATGGCTGTCTTCGGAGTCCTCGAAGGGAGGGAGCCCCGGGCGTGGAGGGGCGGCCTGAGGCCCCGGAGGGCGGGCTACAAAGGGGCATTGTTCCTGGGAGGGCAGGCTGGGCCCGGCGCCCACTCGCCGCGGGCCTGGGGGTGGGCAGGTTTGCTCCGCCAGAGGGGAAGTCCTCCATCCCGGCCCACGGTGGCCAACCTCCAACAATAGTTTGGTTAAAAATCAGGAATGCAGGAAAATGCCAGAGACTGTTTATTTTCCCCTGGGGTGGGTGGGGGAGAAAGCCACTCCTTTTCTTGGGCTGGATCCAGGCTGTCTCCCCCCGCCCCACCCCAACTTTTCCACTGCGTGTGGCTGCACCAAGTTCCGAAGTCCTCGGGGAGGCGGCCAGGTGACAACACTGTCCCTTCCTCTGGGCGACTGCGCGTCCTTCCGAGCCCGCTCGGCCTGTTTCCTCCGCCGCTTCTAGAAAAGACAGGCCGATGCTTAGGACAGCAGGGCCCAAACCGGGGTGAAACCCCCTCCGCTGTCCCAGTCCAGCACAGGGAGCCTGAGCGGGGGCTCCGTTCCTAAAGCGGGCAGGCCGGCAGCTGCGATCGGGGGACAAATATGTATACAGCGCATCCTCCGACAGCCCGGGTCCCACGAGGGCGGAGGTGGGGGGCACCCTCGGGGGGGGGGAGGAGGGCGGCGGGGCGCCCGGGGCAGCCCGCCATCTCGGGGTCCGGAGGCAACACGGCGAGAACCGTGCTTCTCGAGGGCCCCGGGGGTCCCGTCCGTTCCCAGCTGTCCCGCCCCGCGACGTCAACGGGCCGAGTCCGACGGCGGCGGCCGCAAGTGGGGTCTTGTGCGCGGAGGGGGTGCAGCGTGTCCGAGGGTGGCGACCCCACCCCGCTCCCGCCCTCCCACCCCCGCTCCCTGCATCTCTGGTGACCTTCGCCGCCGCGGGGAAGACGACCCAAGGAAATGGACTGTGACGGGCGGGACAGCCAGCGCTCCTCGTCCCCGGGACCCCGCGTCCCTCCTCCCGGCGCGGGTTCGACCGGCCGCTCTCATCCACGCAATTCCGCATTGCCCCCTGGGCCTCCCTGGGCCCGCTGAAGACCCCGGCGGGGCCCGATCCCGCAGACCCGCGGGAGGCCAGCGCTCGGCTCCCGGGTGGGGGGCCCCGGCTCGCCCCCTGGTGACCCCACCCGGCCAGACCGCGGGGCGCGTCCGCCAACCGCCTCACCCTGGTGAGGTGACCCGACTGGTAAGGACTGGGCGGTGGTGACTGGGGCCGAGGGTCACTTAGGTCCTTTCACCGAGCGCTGCCCGGGGTCCACACCTGCGAAGCCCCAGGCGAAGTTGCTGGAAGACGGTGAACTCAAAGCAGGGGAGGTAGATGAATCAAAGGTACAGTTGCATCCTGCGCGGACAGTCTGTTGGCCCATCTCAGTGCGACCCGTAGGGCCCGCCCTTCCCTAGACCTGTGTCCCCTTTTTTTGCGATGCGCCCCATCTGAGCGGTGTTAACACGGGCGTCGGGTTACCGCGGGGCGGGGGGCTGTGTTGGGCGCCCCTTACCCCCGCACTCTTCGGCGGTGCGCTGATTTCACAGGCCGGCCGGCAGAGGGCAGCCTGATTCCAGGTTCTCGCCCCAGCTCACGGGGAGGCGGGACCTGGGTGTCTTCCTCCTTAGCCAGCCATCGCCGTCACCTGCAGGAAGGCTCAGCCGGGAGGGCCCCTGCGCATCTTGTCTCCAGGAAAGCCAGTGTGAGCCCAGTTGACTGTCCTTTTACTCCTCCTCTTGAGAACTGTTTACATTTTAAGGAGCCACGAAGTCTCTGCACACAAAGAAAGCGGGCCAGGGAAGGCAGGGTGTGTGTGTCCAGGCCTCCGACCGAGGCCGAGGGGAGACCTTCCCTGTTTTCGGAAATCACCTCCGATTCCAGTTCGGGTAGCATACCACTGCACACTGTCTTGGTGGAAGAAGCTCTGGGTTCGGAGCTATGAAATCCAGCTGGACCTCTGGCTCCCTCCCTATGAGTTGCCTTCCATCAGACTGCATCATCTTATAGCACCTACCACTATGGTCATTTTATCCGTTCAACACATGTTTATAGAGTGCTCACTGTGTACCAGGACAGTATTATTTGCTGGGCTTGGAGTCGGACGATAAGCAATACATATAAAAACGAAATCAAATCTGTTGGAAGGGGGCCTGTTATACAGGGCTTTGCAGACATTTTATGGACTTTGGTGTTCATGTGAAAGAAATGGGGAACCATTCGTGGGTTTCGAGCAGTGGGTGGGCATTTGCTTTTCACAAGCATCACCTTTGTTGCTGTGTTGAGAAGAGACAGTAAGAGATCATGAAGCAACATGGAGGCCACAGCAGAGACCCAGGTGAGAAGGGTGTTGTCTCAGGCCAGTGGGGGGTGCTGGAGGTGGGGAGAAGTGGTCACGTTGTGGGTATGCATTTCAAACTAGAATAAAGAAGATTCCTGTCTGCTGTGGGGTGTGATCGATAGGAATCAAAGATGGCTCCAAGCAGCTGGAAGGTTCTAGACTGGAAGGCTGGGGGAAAGGCATGGAAGAGCTGAGTTTTGGTCATACTAAGTTGGAGGTGTCTAACAGAAGAAGTGGTGGAGAGGTTGTCTAGAGAGGGCTGGGCTGAGACAGAAACATGGGGCTGTGAGGATACATGGAGTCGGCACTGGAAGGCCTGAGGCTGGAGAGATCTGGAAAGAGTGAGTGGGACACGGGATCACAAGCATGGAGCCCGGGGCCCAGTACACACATCACAGCCGGTCCCTTTGCTCAGCTGTGGTCCCGTGATCCTCTCTTGTTCACAGCTCCACCCCAGTGCCTGCTCCAGAACATCTGATTCTTACGTGTAAGGCAAGCAAAACGAGATGCCTACCTTCTAAGATTGTTGTTGGGAAAAGCTAAATGGGGCGATGAAAGTGAAAATGCCTTCCAAATAGTAGGCACTCAGTATATTCTTAAGATCTAGGCTTGATGATCTCATTCTTATTTATAACTCCGGCTTATGAGAACTTTACTGCCTCTATTACTTGAGGGCATCTTCCCAGTTAATTCCTGATGCATGCAGGCAAACACTGCTCTTCTCCTCTTCCAGAGGAGGAAAGGAGGCTTGGCGAGGTAGAAGAACTTCCTGCAGGTGAACATCTAGTGGTAATAGCAGCCGCTGGTGTATGTGAGCACGGCTGCGTCAGGCAGCGTTAACACTGTTGCTTGTATCTTGGCAACAACACTCGGAGCATAGAAAGGCTGGTTAATGTGGCCAAAGTCACATGCCGAGTGGGTGGCAGAGCCTGGGGCACGAAGCAGACCCACCCCCTCCTGATCCTGACCAGAATGTTCTTTTCCCAACCTTGAGGCTCTTCATCCTCCTCCACGTGCTAGGCTCCCGGCAGGGCTGGGCCCCACCAGGGGCAAAGTGAGTGGCTACCTCTTTGCTTTGAAGGTAGCAAAATTCTCCCTCCTTCCACTTCTCTCCTACCAAGCCTGCTGCAGGATCAGAAAGTTCAGTCACTCCTTGGAAGTTTCTAGAGCAAGCGAGGTCAAAGCATTTTGGTTCATTGCTCCCTCTCTCTGGAATGTCCTTTCCCTTGTTTTCTATCTGGTGAACGACTCCTATGTGTTCTTCCAAATTCTGGTGAATTCCTATATGTTTTTCTAAAGCCAACTCATATGTCTCTTCCAGGGTGAGGCCTTCCTTGCTTGCACCCGATGGAGTTTGTCGCTACTCAGTTCACGGGACACTTTGGTCATACCTCTTTTGTAGCAAGTGTCACAACAAATGGACAGTTTCCTGTGGATTTGACAGATGCCACTGTAAGAAGGTGATTTCCTCTAGGAAAGATTTTTTTTTTCCCACTTGTCTTTCTATCGACATGGTGTTTGCTTCATGGATATATAAGTGAATGAATGACCCATCAATAATCACTATCAAGGCAATTGTATGGGTGTCAAATACTGTTTTAGAGATGAGGAAATAGGCTCAAAGAGGTGACTTGCCCAAAGTCACTCAGCTAATTAAATATTGGGGCCCGAGCTCCAGAGAGATGATGAGGTTAGGTTGTACCTCATGAGGTCTCTGACAGCTGGGGAAGCCCAAAGACTTCAGGCTGCTCCTACCTTCTCTCTCCAGGGCCATGCAGGGTCGCTGAACTCTCCCCCAAATGATCCAGCAGGTGGCAACAGAGACCAAGGAAAGGTGTCTTGTCCTGGGGGGAGCCCAGATCTGGGGGGTTGGGGGGGGAGGTGAGGAAGGCAGAGCCACCGAGGGCAAAGGCAAGGTGATTTGAAGAAATCCAGGCAAGGGAGAGCATCTTTTGCCTCCATCATTTGTAACTCAGAAGGAAATTGTTTAGACTCCTAAAATTGACATGAAGAAAGAAAAAAAGCAATTAAAGGACATCAAAAGGCGAAAATGAAACTTTACCTCTGGATGAAAGGCCATATGATCTGTCCCAAGTCACAGAGGTAGAAAGGGACAGAGGGGAGGGTCACTGTCCCGACTCATCGCCTATGTCATCTGCAGAGCGGGTGGCTGCCTGGTGGCCGAGCACAGAGAAACCCGCTGCGGCTACAGGCGCATGAGATGGGCCCTAGAGAGTGTTTGGTCATGGACTGAGAGCCCCCTGGAGGGCCAGGGTTTATGGCTTGTGGGGCTCTGTCCCCAACTCTGCCCTCAGAAACATTTTTTTTTTTTTAAAGATTTTATTTATTTATTTGAGAGAGAGAGAATGAGAGACAGAGAGCATGAGAGGGGGGAGGGTCAGAGGGAGAAGCAGACTCCCTGCTGAGCAGGGGGCCCGATGCGGGACTCGATCCCGGGACTCCAGGATCATGACCCGAGCCGAAGGCAGTCGCTCAACCAACTGAGCCACCCAGGCGCCCCCCTCAGAAACATTTTTACCAACGGCTTCAAAAGCAGAGGGAAGGTCCTCAAGTTTGCCAAGGATAGGAAGCTGAGCACTTGCGAGTGCCCCTGGGGAAGAGCGAGGAACTGTCAGGTCCAAGCAGCACGAGCCCATGGGGAGATGGAACGAGGGGACATGTCACCCTCGTGTTCTAAATCAGCGGCCAAGGACAGAACAGAAGAGACATGACTTTAGCAGCAGCGTATGTGGATAAGAACAGGGCTGGGTCTTGTTTGTGCAGCACCTGTAAGGTATTCCCACCGTCTTTACCCCTCACAACACACCATGAGGCGCTAATGGGGAAACTGAGGCTGGGAGAGTCTCGCCTCATTGAGCGGTGAAGCTACATTGTAAATAGTGTTTCTATAAGTCTTGGGCAACTTCTGGGCCTTTGCCCCACATCTCTAACCAGGCTGTAGGTTCTGCCCATTCCTTTCTCAGAGCCTCTCCCCTCCTGTCCAGCCCACTGCCGTGTTAGAGGAAAGGGTGACCCATCTCTCTGGGGGCATCTTGTACAACCTCCACAGTTGATCTCATCCTCTTTTTCCTCCCAATAATCTGATCCATGCCACATGGGTAGGCTGGCCGGATTCAGCCAAAGCCAAAAACCAGAGGCTCAGTTAAGTTTGAGTTTAGAAAAACAATGAGGGGCGCCTGGGTGGCTCAGTCGTTAAGCGTCTGCCTTCCGCTCAGGTCATGATCCAGGGTCCTGGGATCGAGCCCCGCATCGGGCTCCCTGCTTGGTGGGAAGCCTGCTTCTCCCTCTTCTACTCCCCCTGCTTGTGTTCCCTCTCTCGCTGTCTCTCTCTCTGTCAAATAAATAAATAAAATCTTTAAAAATAAAAAAAAGAAAAACAATGAATAATGTTCACTGTCTGGAGACTTACTTGTATTAAAAATATTTTTGTTGTTTACTTGAAATGCGGATTTCACAGGGCATCTGTATTTCTTGCCAATGGTATCTATGAGTGTGAGTTCTGAAAGGCCATTTCCATCATTCTGAAAGTGTCCAGTTTTCCTGTTACCTATCCGGAACCACAAGCTCAAGTCCCTACCTGCCTGGGCAGGTAACACAAATGCATGAACTGGGTGATCAACAGGAGGAAGGGGGCCTGGAGCTGAATCAAAAATTGAAGAGTAAAATGTTTCCTGACCCCAGACATGCAAATTCAGATGTTGAAAATATATAATAAATCCCTGTTAAAGCAAAGAGCAAACAAATAAACACACATATCCATAGCTGTCAGAGTTCGGCTTCCCATCTGGAACCCCGGCTCAGCAGAACCCCTTGGTCTGAGCATGCTGCTCTCCTCTCCCATCCCCCCTCTCGTCCGTTAGCTCGCGCTCCTCACCACGGCCCACCTCACCCCTGGCGAGTCCCACTGGCCCCTTGGGCCCACAGCGATCTTTCCCTCTCCGTGGTCAAAGCGCTCCCCTCTGCCCACGGACACCTCTCATGCTCACATCACTTCCTCTCCGGCAGCCCCAAAGAGCAGACAGCAAGTGACTTTGAGAGGTCCCTACCATGTGCCAGGTCCTTTATATACAGACCTTGGCTTATTTCTGGCCCCCTATCCTCGGCAAGGTGATGAATCACTCATAGGGTGGCACCCTGTGTCAGACACCTTCAAATTCCACCCTGACTTTTAGTATAAAGACGCGCTCAGCGTAGACTTCCCAATGGGGCCAGGAGTGTGCGAACTCATGAACTCAGTCCCTGCAGGCCGGGAGCCCCACTGTCCCCCAGTGCTTCCCCCACCCCCACATTTCCTTACCACCTCCCAGGCCGCCTTCCCAATTCTAGTCGCAAACAGTTTTCAAATCTGAGGCTTCAGCATGAGTTTGAGCTTTGGCTTCAAATTCCATTTTTTACAGAGCTGATTAGGACCTGGATTTGAAAGATGTCTGTTCTGTTTTGGCCTCCGTCCTGCCGGGTGGTTTTGCTTTATTAGAAAATTAGCCAGAGCACCTTCAAAGGCCTCCTCTTTGCATGGTGAACTGAGCCAGACTTGGAGTTTTGAAAGGAATGCCATTGAATCTTGGCAAAGCTGTACCTTTTGTTTCTCTCTCTCTTTCTCTCTCTCTCTCTCTCTCTGTGTGTGTGTGTGTAGGGGGAGGGCAAGGAACACGGATGACTCGGGGCAAAGGACCAGTTGGCCCCAGACCTGATCCACTTCTGATGAGAAAGGCAAGAATCCTGGAAATAACCCAATTAGACACCAAACTGGGGGGCCAAAGAAGGGGCAGGCACCAGCCGGGCAACCTTTCCATCTTGCTAACTCGGAAGATTTTTCCAGTATCCTGCCCCTCTCGGGATTGCTAGCCTCCCCAGCTCCCAGCTCCACTGGGGCTCAGAGGTGTGAGCACGGGGCTGGGCTCCACTCCGGGGGGGACTGCTCACCTTCACTGAGCCCCCCGCCTCCCCACAGGCTTCCTCTGACTGGACAGCTGCCTCCTGGAGCTCCTTTTGAGTTCCGCTGTTACTCTTTTCTTTAAAAACAGAATCCCTTCCTTCCAATGGGAAAAGGTGTCATGACCAATACTATGTCTCTGTTTAGAGTTAGGCTCCAGACTTCTCCAAGGGTGGGAAAATGGCTTTAAAAAAATTGGATGAACTAGAAGGAGTTCTTTATTATATATCAACTTCAAAGAGACTGTACTTGGCCCCTTGGACAGGACTCAGAGCAGAATTTCCCAATCAGAAATCAGGGACAGAAAGAAAAGACCAGGACACATGGGCGAATTTTCCTGGATTAGTGGTTTTTCCTGTAATAATCTATTTAGTCTCTCGGGGGAAGGAGGTTGCATGTGCTTGTTTGCCAGGTACCGGGAGGGAGGTGGGGGGGGTGAGGGGTGGGGACACAGAATGAAACACCCCTCCACCCGGGCTCTCCCCGCCTCACCCGGAGGAGGATAGGGGCTTAGGCAGCTGAACCCAGTGTGGTGGTTATAAACCAGCTCTGCAGTCAGAATGCCCCGGGGGTTTGGGCACTGGCTTGGCTGCTTATGGGCTGTGTGGCGTTGGGCAAGTTACTTAACTTCTCTGTGCCTCCATTTTAGATCCTAAAACAGAGTTAGTTACAAAACCTACACTATAGGGTTCTCATGGTGATTTGATGAGTTTAAAAAGTTAATGCATTTCAGCGCGCGCTTGGCCCTTGTGCTTACCGCTCTCATTCAGGTGTGGAGGAAGTGTGTGGGAGTGCAGAGGAGGGTGCCGGCCTGCAGCGGGGGGGAGGCTTCAAAGAGCCGGGGATATTTGATTTGCACCTGAAAGGTGAGTAGGAGTTGGGTAGACCAAGGTAGTGGGAGGGAACCCAGTTGGAGAGCGCCTCGGAGACTGGAGACTGGAGAGAAGGTGGGGGCTGGTAAGAAGGAGCAGGGGCCAGTGTGGCTGGAGTGAAGGACTGGTATCTGGCTTGGGGAGGGAGTAAGGGCACAGGGGGGCCAGACTAGAAAGGCCTTGAGTGCCATGTCATAGGTCATTCATTCATGTCAGCCACGTTGACCGTATCTGGGGTACTGGAAGTGTTCAATCAATATTAGCATCATTATTATTACTATTAATATCAAATCCTTTCCAGGCATTACGTCACTGAATTCTCAAAACATCCCTGGGAAGTAAGTTCTATTGTCCTGTTCCGTAAGACAAGAAGGAAGGTGGGCCTTGCGTCGTTTGCCCAAGGGCACTGAACCATTGGGCCGGAGCCAGCAGGTGGTGGAGCTGGACTTTGAATCTGGGTCTGAGTCCAGAGCCTAAGTACTCTCTTCCCCGAGACTTGGTGCTTTCTCACAGTGCTTCAGGCTTCTGCCCTAAAACAGTGCTTCCCATTTGCCTCGTTAAATGGGATGGTATATGAACAATGCCATACCGTTAACAGGGCAAAGAATTAGATTAAAGGAATCCAGGAAAGCGGTCTGACGGGGACCTTCGGTGAAAGAGTGTACCTTGAGTCTGGGGTGTATTTCAGCAGCCAGGGCGGGGGATCTCCTGGGCTGTATCCCCAAGGTCATCTGACTCCCTGGTGCCCTCCCCACAAAAATCACCATGACAACCCCAGTGGGCATTTCTTTGCAGACAGCCTGGCAGGGCTGAGTGGTACCTGACACCCTCCGGGCCACTTTGCTTGGAGCAAGGGCTTGACTGCCTTGGGGGTCAGTGCAGGCCGGGCTGTCCCTGTCCCCAGGCTGTGACCAAGAGCCCAGACATCTTCTCATCGGCCTGGGGCCTGCGGTACCCTCTCCTCCACTTGTTCACCGCCGGCTGGGCATTTGGGTCCTGGGTCAATTCTGCTGGTCCTCTCCCCTTCTTTTGGGAGACATTCACTGGTCAAAGACACTTAGTCCTTAGGTCCCCGTGGGTCCTCAGCACCTCCCGGCAAGTTGCTGGGGAGGGAAGAACGGGCTCCCGTGGGGAAGCAGACAGTGGGCACCAGGGAGCCCCCTCTCCAAGCACTTCCCCGTTCATTGGGCCCTGGTATCTTCAATCCAGAAGTTGAAGAAATCAACGTGGACCCAATTGGCATTGGATCAGCTGCCTCTCCTTAGCATCCCAGTGCTGAGGAGTTGAACTGCCCACATGTCGCCTCCTCCAACAACCCTTCCCTGCTCCCGCCCCCCGCCGATTCACCCTTATTCCCTGCCTTTCCCCTTACAACACTTCCTCCAATTTGTAGTTCGGGCATTTTGCGGACTGGAAACTCCACGTGGGCAGGGCGCATGTCTCCTCATCCCTTGTCGTGTAGCCGGCCCTGAGCACATGCAGAGAGCGTGGCCTTTTGGCCTGCATCTCTGGGTGTTGCTTTGTTACCCCCTTTCCTGGCTAAGTGCCTTCTCCACCTCCTGGCCTTCACTACTGAGTCCTGGAGGCTGGCTCTCAGGTCATCCTCATCCCACCTCGGTACAAAGTTTCAGGTCCCCTACACGTTGTCTTTGTATGTCTTAAAGGCACCCTGAATTCCCTGTGACCAAGGCAAAGACACATGGTCTCTTCCCTACAACTTTGCCCCTTCCCGGTGTTCTCTGAGTAAGTGGCTCCATTGGGCAGCCGTTTGGGTCAGGCAGGAAGCTGGGAGTCATCCTGACTCCTCTTTATTGTCTACCCCTGCCTCCCCTCCCCCGTCTGATCCCTGCTACTCCTCACATGTCCCCGAATCCATCTCCTCCCCATCTCTGCTGCATCCGCCCCAGTCCGTGCTCCCTGCTCCTCTCACGTCCCTGCCTGCCTCCTTCACCAGCCTTCACACTTCTATTCTGGTCCCCTCCATTCTCCATGCTCCCGCCAGAATGTTCTTGAAATGCAAATCTGATCATGGCACTATCATTCCTCCCTCCTCCACACACACAATTTAAAACTCTGCTGTAGCTTTTGTGGCTCTTACAATAAAAGCCAACAGCCCAGACCATGGGAGGTGGACTCAGAAGATGTGTTCGGGGGGCGGTCTCTCGTGGACACCCCAGTCTGGCCTTCTTGCGGGGGGGTGGGGCACCTCACTCTGGCAGGGCCCCCTCTTAGACCATGTCCCTTCAAGATGTCCCAGCCTGGTTACCCCTCACGGTCTTCTCTTGGCCTGCAAGGAGATCAGACCTCCTGGCCATGCCAGGCGCTGGAGGGGCACTTGTGTTTGCCCCTTGGCCTCCCTTCTCGACTGGCCCGCCAATGAGGGATGCTTGCGCCACAGTTTAGCTGTGTGCTTTCCTTTAGATTGGAGTTGTAGAGCAGTCTGTAAGTTTCCCTAAACTCCACACGACATGTATAAATTCCTTAGAGTGGAGCGGGGACTCAAACCCAGTTCTTTCTAAAGAAATCTCCTCCTCCTGCCTCCCCTCTCTCGGCTCTACCATAGCCAGGAGTGGGGCTGGAGGAAAGGTCACAAAGAGGATTGGGGTTACCTCTGTTGCCAGTCCTCAATACATGGGGCATCATTTCACATTGGAATCTAGGGGCACTTTACCTTCTCCTGAATCCTTCTGGGGGCTACAGGCAGAACTGAGTAGAAAGAGTTCTAGCTACAGAATCCTGTTTAAATAGAAGGTGCTCAGTGGAAGGAGTTGGTTAGAATCTACTATTATGAGACGAAAAGGGGCATGTTCCTTTTGGAAAAGTCGGGTGGATACAGCTCTGAGCAGCCAGAGAGCCCAGAAGAGCCCAGAAGAGCCCAGAAGAGCCCAGAAGAGCCCAGAAGCAGACGGGGCTGTACCAGCTGACTTTCCTCCATCACCACCACACCTGGGGCCTGAAGTCAGGGTGCAGGGTCTTCTGAAGCCCTCCACCTCTCCTTCCCAAGCTCCCAGTCAGCCCCCGGACGCCATCTGGTGTCCCAGTCATATACTGAACACAGAGAGGGTATAGACAGTCAAGGTGGATCTAAGGCCACGTAACTATGGATAATCTTGCCCAAGGGCACTTGCTCCCAAAACGTACAGGGTTCTCCAAAGGAGACTTTTGAAGTATGGTGCTGAGTGCGTACAAAAAAAGTGTGTGTGTGTAGCTTATCAATAGGGAAATCATATGAGCCCTTACTTTCCAATCTAATCCAGTAAGTCTGGGTGTTTCCGGGAATATTTATTTTAAAGATCCTTCCCTATAGATTTTGATGCTCAGAGAGAAGGTCTGAGAACCACAATTTAGACTGCAATCTAGCATAGTCCATTTAATTTTTAAAGATTTCCCCCATGTCTTATTTTCATGGCTATATTTCCTTCTTACCACAAAGTTATAGGGAGGAGAGCAATGACAGAAGACACCATGTAGCTTGTGGACCATACTTGTAAGTGCACATACAGATACATAGAAATTTAGATACATAGAAATATGGACATAAACATGTAGAGAAAACTAGAATGACTTCAATCTGCAAAAGCATTCTGCTCACAAGCAAGAGTGGGCACTTGACTTCTTTTCCTTGGGGTCCTGGGAAATGGGTGTGTGTTTCCATGTTCACCTTCTTAGCACTGCTGAGATTCCACCTAAGGATGTGGTCTTAGAAACAGCGGGGAGTTCCTTTTCATTTCTGCTAATCTGTCTTCTCCACATTGTCGGCAGGTCAGTGCAATAAATCAGGGCTGCAATTTTTTTCTACTGTTAAGAAGATATCCATTCAGTGGAATGTGTTTTTAATTCTGCCCACTGGTTCTCAAAATGTGCTGGACATTGGAATCACCAGGAGAGATTTCAAGACCAAATATCCTGGGGCGCCTGGGTGGTTCAATGTGGGTTAAGCGTCTGCCTTTGGCTCAGGTCATGATCCCAGTGTCCTGGGATTGAGCCCCACATTGGGCTCCTTGCTCAGCAGGGAGCCTGTTTCTCCCTCTGCCTGCCGTTCCCCCTGCTTGTGCTCTTTCCCTCTGACAAATAAATAAATAAAATCTTAAAAAACAAAACAAAACAAAACAAAACAAAAAAAACGACCAAATGTCCGGGGTGTAACTCAGACTAATTCCATCAGAATCTCAGGGTGGGTGATTGGTTCTCAGATTATTAGTATTTTTAAAGTCCCCAGGGATTCTGGGGGCATCATGTTCAAGAACAATTAATTTGACCTACACTTCACCTGAGGAAGAAATAAAAGTATAGCAGGAACCTTCACTGAAAAACCAGGAGAAAAATACTCCTTTCCCTTGTACCTACCCCCAGTCATGATCTCGTGATTACTTTCTGTATCCACTTCTCCGTCTGTGGTTTGATTTGCTTTTTTTTTTTTTTTTTTCTTTTCGCAGACTTCAAATATTATCCTGTGGTATGCACCTGTCTTGTAGTTTTGGTACATTCAGAACTGGAAAGTTCTTCTTATGACCCAGCCATTTTCCTTCAAGGTCCAACCATGTGGCCGCCAGTTATATGGATGCTTTTTAAAAATGGAGGTTCCTGGTCTTTGGCCCAAACTCACTAAATCAGAATTGCTAGGGGTGGTTCCATGAATCTGGATTTTTAACAAGCTCCTCAGTGATTCTTATACTTCAAAGTTTGGATATTTCTGCCCTGAACTCACCAGTCCAGTTAAGGTGCAGCCATGTTTAGGGTCCAAAATATTGAGGTTGAAGACCCAAGAACAAGCTTAATAGGAATGTGATATATTTTAACCCCAGGAAGATGAACATTCTGAGAACAGGGATGAGCAGAGGGGCTGATTTTTAAGTTACTAACTACATTAACTCTAGAGATATAAATGAAAATCCCTAAGACTATTCCCCAAGGCTACCCTTAATAAACTGAGATAGGAGAAAGAAATTTCCCAATCCAGGTTCTATATGGGATGCAGTATTGACCACCTCAATAGTGCACAACCAGAAATAATGAGTTTTGAGGCATCTGAGTGGCTCGGTCTGTTAAGCATCTGACTTTAGTTCGGGTCATGACCTCGGGGTCCTGGGATTGAGCCCCGTGTGAGGCTCCACCATCAGTGGGGAGTCAGCTTCTCCCCCTCCGTCTGTCCCCGGGTGGTTCAATGGGTTCTTCTTGTGCACATGCATGCACTCTGTGCACATGCATGCACTCTGTCTCTCATAAAAAAAAAAAAAAAAAGAATGAGTTTTGCTCATGTGTCTGGGTTGCCTGGGAGATTCTGCTGATCTGGACTAGGCTTGGCGAGTCGGCAGTCCGTGGTACGTAGGCTAATGACTTTACTGATCTTGGGTGGGTGTCTCCAGCCAAGGCCACGGCCAGAGCATCTGGAACAACTCCGCTTGCTGCCGGTGTCTCATGCTCCGGCAGCTGGCCCCAGACATGGCAGGATTCTGAGAGAGAGCAGAAGCATGCAAGGTTTCTTGGAACCTAGGTCTGCAACTCGTACAATGTCACTGCTGCCACATTGTTGGCAAAGTCAAGTCACCAGATGAACCCAGATTCAAGAGAAATAGACTCTACCCCTTGATGAGAGAAGTTGTCGAGTCATATTCCAAAGGTTGTGGCTGCTAGAAGGACATTAAGTGTTGCACTTTTGCAAACAATCTACCCCGTCCATTAAACTTTGCCTGTTTGGGTAATGCCTAGCTAGAAGGTACGAGATTCTAACAGCTCTCAGATTGGTCCTGGGCATCGGAAGGGTCTTGCGTGGGAAGGGAAGGCCTTGCGTGTCCACAGTGTGCTCCCAGGATCTTAGACTTTACCGGCGAGAGGCTGGCGTACATCGTCAGAGGGGATGTGAAAAAGTATTCAGGAAATTCATCAAGATAGGCAGAAAACCTCCCAAAGACAGCATTGTACTTGCTTTGCACATCCCGTCTCCACGAGGCCCTGAGATTCTAGTCAGGCTCTGGTTGTCAAGGAGATGTTGTCGTTCCAAAGTGGGACACATCCATTCCTGTGCTCGAGACCTATTGAAAATGGCTTTTGTCTCCTTTTCCGATGAATAAATACAAGTGTTTTAGTCTAACCTTGACGACCCTGCACGGTCTGAGCAAATGACACCTGACAAATTCACCTTCTAATGCAAAACCCTACGCGCCTGGCCTGAATATTGCACTCTGGGTTTTTGCTCCCTTGGCCCTCTCTGCCTAAGTGTGCTGTTCTTCAATCTCTGTGAATCCAAGTCTTAGAAGAAACAGAGTAGCAACTGAAGTGAAACAGACCTGGGAACTGTTCTACCATCCACCTCTTTGACCTTAGACAAGTTACTTAATTTTGTTTGACCTGTTTTGTTTTTTTTTTGTTTTTTTAACTCTTTGAATGGGGGAAACACCCATTTGCGGGGTCACTCTAATAAAAATAATGTATTTAAAGTTCCTAACATTTAGAAGGTTCTTGATAATTGATGGCTGGTTTTACGACCCCTTGCTATACAAACTATTCCCTTATTCTTTCCTCTGTTGGCTGATGTCCCTATGCTAGCCTCTTCCTACCCACACTTCCCCTTTCTTAAGGACAGGGGCTATGCCCGCCTTCATACTGTTATCTACATTTTACAGATGAGGAACCCAAGAAACCACAGGATTAGGTAACTTGTTCAAGGCCAGACAGCTAGCAATGCTTGGCGTTGAGATTTGAATTTATTCTGGGATGTGTTTTCTAAAGTCCTATCTTGTACTGCGGTATCTTGGCCTGGGGTGTCCTGGAAGCAAAGCCAGAAACCACAGTTTAGGAGACCGGAGAAAGTGGAGGACAGGGGAGGGAGAAGAGAAAGGGGGAAAGGCAATAGAGTTGGACCAGTCCTTGATTCTCCGGGCCCTCCGAGTCTCCAGACCAAAAGAAGGAAGCATCCATCCTGTCATTAGTCACTGGCCAGGGGTTAACTGTTAACTCCCAGCATTTCACTTGCCTTGTGCAAAGGCAGTTCCCTCTGGCACCCTCCCACAAGCACTCAGAGCAGCCCCGGGGGCCAGAAGCCAGAAGTCAGCAGTCCAGGGCCACAAGAGATGCTCCCCCACGGAACCTGGCCAAGGCCTCCGCGGAGCTGGCCACCGCAGCGGGGCGGGAGGGAGTTAGCAAGTTACCGTGATTGTGCAATGCTGTTAAAGGGGCGTGCACTAATGCCTCTGGGCAAGTGAAGGAGAGCCAACGGGTGGTGGACAGTTCTGGAACCAGGTCCATTTTCCTAAATTTCACCTTGATGCCAAGATGAAGGATTTGTTAACGGTCGTTTTAGGAGCAGGCTCGTGCCAGAGGGAGTATGAAGTCTTGCCTCAGCTGCCTTCGAAAGAGTTCTATGGAAAGATTCGGCTCACCTGTGTTTTGAAACATGTCAAGGATGTGAGATTAAGGAGAAGAGACGTTCTTCAAAAAAAAAAAAAAAAGGAGAAGAGACGTTCTCTGCCACTGACTCTGTTCTCAACCCAAAGTGAGAACGTGATGTGATGTGCAT